>NC_057804.1:190134124-190143614 GCF_018294505.1 Triticum aestivum
CCTCCCGGGCCGGCGGCGGCGAAGTGGGCGCGCGCCCACGTGGCAGCGCCTGAGTGGCGAAGGCGGGCGGCGGCGGACGCGTCCGGCGCTGGGGCGGACGTGTCCGTCGGCGGCGGAGGATGTTTTTTTTATTTTTTTTAGGGTTTCGGGGAGAGGGAGAGATCCGAAAACGGAGGGGTGTATATATAGGCATAGAGGGAGCTAGGAGAGTCCAAATGAGGTGCGGTTTTCGCCCACACGATCGTGATCGAACGCTCTAGGACATGGAGCAGAGTTTGGTGGGTTTTGGGCCAAATTTGGGGGGTGTTGGTCTGCAACACACACGAGGCCTTTTCGGTCCCTCGGTTAACCGTTGGAGTATCAAACGAAGTCCAAATGACCCGAAACTTGACAGGCGGTCTACCGGTAGTAAACCAAGGCCGCTTGGCAAGTCTCGGTCCAATCCGGAAATGTTTAAACCCCACACACGGAAGAAGACTAGAAATGACCACCGGAGGAGAACGAAGCGCCGGAATGCAAAACGGACAACGGGGAAAATGCTCGAATGCATGAGATGAACACGTATGCAAATGCAATGCACGTGATGACATGATAAGGGATGCACGAAAAAAGAAAAACAACACACGGAGACAAAGACCCAACCCGAGAAATAAATATAACTTAGCGCCGGGGACGGCAAGAGTTGGATACAAATATGGAAAGTATATCTGGGGCGTTACAACACTCCACCACTACGAAAAGATCTCGTCCCGAGATCTAGGACTGAAAGAACTCCGGGTATTCAGAACGGAGGTGATCCTCGCGTTCCCAGGTAGCTTCACGGTCGGAATGGTGTGACCACTTAACTTTGAGAAATTTGATTGACTTGTTGCGAGTCTTGCGTTCAGTCTCTTCGAGAATAGCAACTGGGTGCTCACGATAGGAGAGATCTTCTTGGAGCTCAATGTCCTCGAAGTTGACGGTGCGGTCAGGAGTCTTGAAGCACTTTCGAAGCTGAGAGACATGGAACACATCATGAACATTTGCAAAGTTTGAAGGAAGCTCGAGTTGATAGGCGAGGTCGCCTCTCTTGCTGACAATCTTGAAAGGTCCCACGTATCTAGGGGCAAGCTTCCCTTTGATACCGAAGCGACGAGTACCTTTCATGGGAGAGACGCGGAGGTAAACATGATCTCCAATCTCGAAAACCAGATCACGATGCTTACTATCATAGTAGCTCTTCTGGCGGGATTGAGCTGCTTTGAGGTTATCACGAATGACTTTGCACATTTCTTCTGCTTCTGTGATTAAGTCATTACCCAGCAGCTGACGTTCACCGGTTTCAGACCAGTTGAGAGGGGTACGGCACTTCCTGCCATACAGAATTTCGAAGGGGGCCTTGCCCGAACTTGCTTGAAAGCTGTTGTTGTATGAGAATTCAGCATAAGGAAGACAATCCTCCCACTTCATGCCGAAGGAGATCACACAAGCCCTGAGCATATCTTCAAGAATTTGGTTGACACGCTCGACTTGACCGCTCGTTTGAGGATGGAAAGCTGTGCTGAAGCGGATGTTGGTGCCCATGGCCTTCTGAAAAGAATCCCAAAACTTGGAGGTAAAGATGCTGCCACGGTCTGAAGATATCACTTGAGGAATACCGTGCAGAGAGACAATGCGAGAGGTATAGAGTTCCGCCAATTGAGCTGCAGTGATTGACTCTTTGATAGGCAGAAAATGAGCCACTTTGGTGAGCTTGTCGATGACAATGAAGATAGCATCATTGCCACGCTTGGACTTTGGAAACCCAGTCACGAAGTCCATTTCAATGTGGTCAAACTTCCATTCTGGAATGGCAAGAGGTTGGAGGAGACCAGCTGGCCTTTGGTGTTCTGCCTTCACTCTTCTGCAGACATCACATTCATTCACGAATTGAGCGATCTCGCGCTTCATTCGAGTCCACCAATAAGCTTGCTTGAGGTCCTGATACATCTTCGTACTACCAGGGTGGATGGAGAGGAGAGAGTTGTGAGCCTCGTTCATGATCACCTTACGGAGTTCACCTTTGGGCACAACAATTCGATCCTCGAAGAAGAGAGTGTCCTTGTCATCAAGTCGGTAGCACTTGTACTTGGACTGACTCTTTGCAATACCAATCTTCACCTTCTTCACCATAGCATCAAGAAGTTGGGCTTGGCGAATCTGGTCTTCTATGGTAGGAGAGACTTGAAGGTTGGCGAGGAAACCTTGAGGAACAACTTGCAGATTAAGTTTGCGGAAAGCTTCACAAAGCTCGGGTTGATAAGGCTTGAGAATCAGACTGTTGCAATATGCTTTTCTGCTCAAAGCGTCAGCAATCACATTAGCCTTGCCTGGAGTATACTCGATACTCGGATTGTACTCTTGAATCATTTCGACCCATCGAGTCTGCCTGAGGTTGAGGTTAGGCTGAGTGAAGATGTACTTGAGACTCTTGTGATCAGTGAAAATATCCACTTTCCTTCCCAATAGAAGATGTCTCCAAGTCAACAAAGCGTGCACAACTGCCGCCAACTCGAGATCATGAGTGGGGTAGTTCTTCTCATTAGGTTTTAACTGGCGAGAAGTACAAGCAACAACTTTCTTCTCTTGCATCAGTACAGCACCGAGACCTTGGAGAGAGGCATCACAAAAGACCTCGTACGGCTTGGTTTCATCAGGCGGAGTCAGAACTGGAGCAGTGACCAATTTCTCTTTCAAAGAGTTGAAAGCAATATCACACTCCGGAGACCAAACGTACTTGACGTGCTTCTGAAGAAGATTTGAGAGAGGCTTGGCGATCTTAGAAAAGTTTTCAACGAATCTTCTGCAATAGCTTGCGAGACCGAGAAAACTGCGGAGTTGCTTCACGTTCTGAGGAGGTTCCCAATTCACAATTGCGGACACCTTCTCAGGATTCACGGAAATGCCCTTGGCAGAGATGATATGACCAAGATAAAGAACCTCATCGAGCCAAAATTCACACTTGGAGAACTTGGCGTAGAACTGATGTTCCCTGAGCTTGTCAAGAACCAAACGCAAGTGCTTGGCATGATCTTCCTTGTTCTTCGAGAAAACCAGAATGTCGTCGAGATAGACCAAAACGAATTCATTGGTGTAGGGGTTGAAGATGAAGTTCATCATGCGAGAGAACGTCGGAGGAGCGTTGGCGAGGCCAAAAGACATGACGGTGTATTCATATGAACCAAAACTTGTTCTGAACGCCGTCTTGGGAATATCTTGCTCACGAATACGAATCTGATGATAACCCATACGGAGATCAAGCTTGGAGAATACTTGAGCACCCTTGAGTTGTTCGAACAGCTCATTGATGTTGGGAAGTGGGTATTTGTTCTTGATGGTCTTCTTGTTTACTGGACGGTAATCAACACAAAGTCGACTCGATCCATCCTTCTTCTTCACAAAAAGAACACCACAACCCCACGGAGAAGTACTAGGCCGAATGAGACCCAATCTTTCTTGCTCATCGAGTTGTTTCTTCAACTCCTTCAACTCTTCGGGGCCGAGCTTGTAGGGACGTTTGCACACAGGTTCCGTACCGGGCTCAAGTTCAATAACGAATTCAACCGGCCGGTTTGGAGGCATCCCTGGAAGTTCTTCTGGAAAGACGTCTTGATATTCGCAAACGACAGGAATCTGCGAAATAGAATCCAATTCACCCTTCTCATTGAGAGAAAACAACCGGATGGTATTATCCCGAGCAGCAAAGACAATTACATCCTCAGACGAATGAGTCAATTGAATCTGCCTGGCTGCACAATCAAGCTGAGCTTTATGCTTAGAGAGCCAGTCCATCCCGAGAATAAGATCGATATCGGAATTGCCAAGAACCACCGGAGAAGAGAGAAACTTGTAGTCGCCCAAAGTGATTGTAACATCCGGAACACACACTCGAGATGTCAAGAGGCTGGCCGGAGAGTCAATAGACAACGGTCTCGGCAACATTTGAGTAACAAAATCATGCTTGGAAGCAAAAGGTCTCGAGATGAAACAATGCGATGCACCAGTGTCAAAAAGAACTTTTGCAGGAATATCATTAACAGGAAGGTTACCCATGATCACATCTAAAGAATCCTCTGCCTGAGCTGCATTCACCATATTGACCTTGGCGTGCTTGGGATTGTGCTTGACCACAGCTGCACTTGCCGATCTGACGGGAGGAGGAGGAGGAAGACGCCTCTGGTTGGTACACTTGTTGGCATAGTGACCCTTCTGTTGGCACTTGTTGCACGTGACCTCTGAAAGCGGACGGTGATACGGAGCACTCGATCTTGGAGCTTGAGACGAAGACTTGTTCTGAAAGCCTGGGTTGGGTGGGTGGGAGAAACCACTGCCACCTTTGCTCTTCTGCTGATACGGCTGACGGAACGGAGGAGGAGGAAGCCAATACTTCTGCTGCTTGACCACTTGAGTAGAGGAAGACAGAGTAACATCTCTGGCACGCTTCCTGGAAGCATCACATCTCATCTGAGCAGCCTCTTGCTTCAGTGCCATGTTGTAGAACTCATCGTATCTCAACGGCTCAAAGAGAACAAGAGCGAGCTGAATTTCCTCACGAAGACCACCCCTGAACTGATAGATCATGCTCTTCTCATCAGGAACATCCTGCTTGGCAAAACGGGCGAGCTTCTGGAACAACTTGTTGTAGTCATAGACAGACAAAGAGCCTTGCTTCAGATTGCGGAATTCCTGACGCTTACTCTCAACCACACTTTGAGGGATGTGATGAGCGCGGAAATCTTGACGGAAATCGTCCCAAGTGATAACACGTCCACCTCTGGAATCCTTGTACTGCTGGAACCACTCTGCAGCCTGATCTTTGAGCTGGAAAGAAGCGAACTTGACGAAATCTTCAGGCCTGACGTTGCTGCATTCAAAATGCTTGCCCAGATCCACTAGCCAATCGTCAGCATCGGTAGCCTCAACACAACCGCTGAACGCCTTTGGGCCATTTGCGAGGAACTGGTTCAGAGTAGCAAAGTGGTGCTGATTATGGCCTTGATTCCCTTGACTGCCTTGATTGCGCTCTTGGAGAATTTGCATGATCAACTGTGTGTTTGCATTAGTAGCGGCCATCACAGCTTGCCATGCTTCCGGAGGAGGCGGAGGTGGAGGCGGATCAGGATTCGGAGTCGTGCGCGTTGGAGGAGCCATCCTGAAGAGGTTGACCACCATTAGCACATAGATAGACAACAATATTGAAGCTGAATCCAACGGAATGAAAATTGCAACATATAGTCTTCACATCCGAACAAAATGAACGAATGCATTCCTCTTCAAATGATCACATATCCATAAATTGAGAAGCCACGAAGAATTAAGGTAGAGAAATAAATCAACAAGGTACGGATCAAGAACGAATAATCGGTAAGAAATCCCAATCTCAAACCAATATCCGTGGAAGAAGAACTAGAGCTACTAGAATTCCCACCTATGAAACTCCCGAACCTTTCCGGTTATGCAATCAGGTGTTGGGGATACAGGGGAAGCACAATATCTCACCCAAACTAGCAAATCCTACATCCAGCTGTATCCATCCTTCAACACATAACCAGGAAGACTTCGGAAACCATCTACCTCAACCTTCGAAAAGCATCCGTTATACAAGTTATGGCGATACTCCCGAACTCCCGCCCCAGTACTGGGTGGCGTCGAGGTTATCTCACCAACGAACTGCATAAAAGAGATTTTCGATGTCGGCGA
Source organism: Triticum aestivum (assembly GCF_018294505.1). Classification (NCBI taxonomy): domain Eukaryota; kingdom Viridiplantae; phylum Streptophyta; class Magnoliopsida; order Poales; family Poaceae; genus Triticum; species Triticum aestivum. The sequence continues at coordinate 190,139,843 of NC_057804.1, forward strand.
ACATATCTCAAGTATACCAGAATTGCAACGATAAAATTGTGACGACAACACCTCGGAGCTCAACTCCCCGGGACACTGCCACAACCCCTAAAGACAGGAGGCACCAAGAACAATGTTCTCGTCACAAAACCATCGGAACAAAACCAAGATACTCGCGTGATCCTAAAAAAAAATTTAGTGAAATTTGAGAAGAGAAGAGTCAAAACTCTACGTCAGGATGCCTTACCAGAGCGATGAGGAGACTGGGAAGTAAAAAGAATTCCTAAGCTCTCCGATATATAATTCCTAAGGACTCAAAACATTTTTTTCTAGACACAACTCGGCTGCTAAAAACGATCAAGCAATGGGGCTCCTAAGGTCGGGGAAGGCTCTGATTACCAACTTGTAACGCCCTCGATGCGGCTGTAGCTCCCACGTGTCGAGGCACGACTTAGAGGCATAACCGCATTGAAAGCAATGTCGCAAGTCAGGCAATCATTACAACATCCCATGTAATATATAATAAAAGGGGGAGATAACATAGTTGGCTTACACTCGCCACGTCACATCAGAGTACATAAATAACATCCATCAAACAAATCACTCATGGCCCGACTACGGTGCCAAAATAGAAAAGACCCCCAACATGCGACAAGGTCCTGAATCGATAACCCCAACTAGGCACCACTACTGATCATCTGGAAAGGACACGTAGTATCGCTGATAGTCCTCGTCGAACTCCCACCTGAGCTCGTAATCGTCAACTGGAGCAGAATCACCCGGACCTGCATCTGGAGTTGTAGTATCTGTGAGCCACAGGGACTCAGCAATCTCACACCCACGCGATCAAGACTATTTAAGCTCATAGGAATGGACAAGGCAAATATATGTGGAGCTGCAGCAAGCGACTAGCATATGTGGTGGCTAACTTATACGCAAAAGAGAGCGAGAAGAGAAGGCGAAGCACGAGCGAGAAGCTAAAGGAACATCCTGCGCAAGCATAACTCCAACACCGTGTCCACTTCCCGGACTCCACCGAGAAGGGGCCATCACGGTAACACACACGGTTGTTTCGTTTTAATTAAGTTTAATTAAAGTTATCTACAACCGGACATTAACAAATCCCATCTGCCCATAACCGCGGGCACGGCTTTCGAAAGATCTATCCCTGCAGGGGGGTCCCAACTTAGCCCATAACAAGCTCTCACGGTCAACGAAGGAATAGACCTCCACCCAAGGCACACCGATCAGACTCGGTATCTCGGTACAACAAGATGATTCGACAGGTTAAAACAAGTCCAGCAACACCGCCCGAATGTGCCGACGAATCCCGATAGGAGCTGCACATATCTCTTTCTCAGGGCACACTCAGATGAGCAATCCGTACAACTAAAACCAAACCTTGAGTTTCCCCGAGGTGGCGCTGCACAGGGCTCTAGTTCGGACCAACACTCAGAGGAGCACTGGCCCGTGGGGGGGCTAAAATAAGATGACCCTCGGGCTCCGGAAACCCAAGGGAAAAGGGGCTAGGTGGCAAATGGTAAAACCAATGTTGGGCATTGCTGGAAAAGCTTTAATCAAGGCGAACTATCAAGGGGTTCCCATTATAGCCCAACCGCGTAAGGGACGCACAATCCGGGAACATAACACCGGTATGACGGAAACTAGGGCGGCAAGAGTGGAACAAAACACTAGGCGAGAGGCCGAGCCTTCCACCCTTTACCAAGTATATAGATGCATTAAGATAACATAGCAATATAATGATATCCCAACAAGAATATAAATGTTCCAACAAGGAACGGCTCCAATCTTCCCCTGCAACTAACAACGCTATAAGAAGGGCTGAGCAAAGCGGTAACATAGCCAATCAACGGTTTGCTAGGACAATGGTGGGTTAGAGGTTCAACATGGCAATTGGGAGGCTGACAAGCAAAAGGTAGGCATCGTAGCAGTGGCAAAGCAAAAGAGCGAGCAAACTAGCATAGCAAAGATAGTAGTGATTTCGAGGGTATGATCATCTTGCCTGCACAGTTGTCAGAGTTGACTGGGTCCTCACAAGCAAACTCAACGGGCTCCTCGGTAGCAAACTCGTCTCCCGACTCTACCCAACAAGACAAACAAGCAACAAGGATACAATCAACCACGGGCAAGACCAAGCAATATGATGAAGTGACGATATGCTATGCGGGATGCGATGCAAGATGCAAAATACAAGATATGACAGGAAATGCATGAACCTGGCATCAACTTGGAAAACCAAGTGTGCCACTGGATAGAGGGGATGAAATCGCTTGAAAACGATATAAAGATCATTGGAATCGGAGTTACGGTTTGGAAATGGCAAGCGTTTTAAGATATGACACCGGTATGCGATTTACAGCAAGTAGGCATCTAAATGCAACGAAATGAACATGCTACAGCCACCAAACATGAAAAAAAAATACATGGCAGTGATGTACACAAGATGGTTGACAAAACACTAGCACTGAGCCATAGGCAAATTCATCCATTAAGAGGTTCAAACAAGCATGGCTAAAACGCAAATGCAAAACAGATTTCAGACTTAGTGAAATTAACACTAGTCTGAAATTTCAGATCACGAAGCTCTCTTCGGAGCAGCAAAACAACATGATAGAAAACCTGAACATGACAAGTAAGAACATGGCATGGAGCTACTCATCAAGCTTAACAAAACACCCAAAGTGACCTGGGGCCAAAAGGGTTCACAAAATACTCTACCGAGCTCACGAACATCGCTCGAACACAATCAGTTTTCAGACTTAGTGAAAACTGAGACATGCTGAAATTTAACTCACGAAGGCATGTAAATGAGCTCGATGCACTCACTACGGTGCAAGTCATGGCAAGGAAGGCATATAACCAGTAAGAAGGCACAAAGTGCTAGCTACACATGGCAAGAACGAAGGCATAGCATGCATGGAACACTAACGGTAGCATCGGCGAAATCGCAAACAAGTTGACGATCTGCCCAGATTAACAACGAAGAAAAAGTTGAGCTCGATTGAGTCAACCTAGAGCACTCCACATATGCCAACAAGGACATGGATGGATAGAGCATAACTTAAATATTAAAACTCCCTTACTGATCATCCTCAAAAGAGGCACAGATCGCTAGGAAACAAGCTGGACATATAGCATCATGAACTAAAATATCCCAGACTTAGTGAAAATCACTAAGTCCCTGAAATCTGCAATCTCAGGTACCCTACTTCGCAAGCTTGCACAAGACAACACACACATCCTAAAAATGCATGGGTGGCACCTCTGGAAAGAAGACAAAATGCTTCACAAATCATCCCAAAGGGGCACAGGCATATCATGCACGAATTAAATATAGCAAAAATGACAAAAGTGCATGATGAACTAACGGATCTGCAGTTTAACTCACGAAGCCTCCTTCTAACAGAATTTTGGGTATCAAGATGACCTCAAATGCAAATGATGCAATGGATTGAAATGATGTACATGTCGAGGCGAAGATTTTGATATATCATATGCCCAAAACGGAGTTACGGTTGCGGAGATACAAGCAGTCAAAGAATGCATAAAAATTAGAGGGAGAGGGAAAAAGTCAACCCTAGAATTTCGGATCTGAGATCCAGATCAGGGCACTATTCACCGACGCGGAAACCGACGTCCGCCGGGCTCTCGCCGGAGCTCACCGGAGGGAGACGCGAGGCGGCGCCGGGGAGGTTGGAGGAGGCCGGGCCGACCGGAGTCGGTCGCCGGAGCAGCGGGCGAGGGCGGCGGCGCTCGGCGGCGCCCTCGGCGG
>NC_057804.1:190144005-190375624 GCF_018294505.1 Triticum aestivum
CGGACACGTCCGTCGGCGCGGATCTGGCGGGGATGTTTTTTTTTTAGGGTTTCGGGGAGAGGGAGAGATCCGAAAACGGAGGGGTGTATATATAGGCATAGAGGGAGCTAGGAGAGTCCAAATGAGGTGCGGTTTTCGCCCACACGATCGTGATCGAACGCTCTAGGACATGGAGCAGAGTTTGGTGGGTTTTGGGCCAAATTTGGGGGGTGTTGGGCTGCAACACACACGAGGCCTTTTCGGTCCCTCGGTTAACCGTTGGAGTATCAAACGAAGTCCAAATGACCCGAAACTTGACAGGCGGTCTACCGGTAGTAAACCAAGGCCGCTTGGCAAGTCTCGGTCCAATCCGGAAATGTTTAAACCCCACACACGGAATAAGACTAGAAATGACCACCGGAGGAGAACGAAGCGCCGGAATGCAAAACGGACAACGGGGAAAATGCTCGAATGCATGAGATGAACATGTATGCAAATGCAATGCACGTGATGACATGATAAGGGATGCACGAAAAAAGAAAAACAACACACGGAGACAAAGACCCAACCCGAGAAATAAATATAACTTAGCGCCGGGGACGGCAAGAGTTGGATACAAATATGGAAAGTATATCTGGGGCGTTACAAAAATTGTGGTCACTTTGTTAGTTTGCCAAATAGCAACGGGCAGACATCTGTCTGCACAAATATCAAGCAGCTAGTAAAGATATGCCCTACCTTGTATTTTCGGTTTAAACACGTCTCTTCCGCTTAGCATCTGTCAGTTTTGTACTGGACAATTTGATACTGTCATGTTTTGCCCTGGACAATTTCGTACTAAATTGATTTGCTGGTACAGAGCAGAAATATAGTGCCTATTCTTCATCAGACCAAGGATATCCAGGTTCGCAGTGATGGAAGAGGTTAAATCGATACAACCGAAATTGAGCATCCAATCATTGAATCATGTGCTGCACCTCCAATGTAGGTCCACCCTGCCAATAAATACACATGCAAACCACTAATATTACTCTCTAATGATAGTACAAAACGAGTAGCAATATAGTATCAAACCATGTACCTTCGTAATGAACAGCTCATAGTGCCACCAATTGGATATAAAGGTTCGGAAGAAAACATGCTCCTAATGTTGAACCATTTGGACTTTTTGTGTAGTTCCACTAAAATCGAGCATCCCAGTTTGCATAGATATTGAAAGTGTGATTACTATAAAAGTGACACTAGTTGAAGCATAGACTCAAAAATATAAGCATTCCAATTTCTTAATGGGAAAAGGAAGCAAGACTGTGTCTAACCACTATTTAAAGGAATAAATAAGGCAACATCGGCTGATGTCAGGAAGGCATACATAGTATTTTCTTAAAAACTGACCCATTCCTGACATTTCCTCTTCTTTTTAGCATATTTTGTGCGGTTCAACTAAAATAAAATGCCATCACTGCCTTGACAATTTGGTGACACTATACAAAAAGAAATGACTTAACATTACATCATGATCTCAGGTATGACAATTCGGTGACACTATACAAAAAGAAATGACTTAACATTACATGATGATGTCAGGTATGTAATCGATAGGCATTAGAGACAAACATATAGACCTCCTCCGATAACATAATAAACATTAGTTTTAACAAAGGTGTGACTAGCTTTACCAGGATAATTTGAGTGAACTCTACACCCTCTGTTCCTTAATATAAGACATTTTCACAGTTCAATTTAAAGTACCCAAACGTCTAGTATTTAGGAAAATGGGTAGTAGTTTTCTCGAGCACATATTTGGGAAAGCTTGCCACACTTTATATATGTCCATACGCTAATGCAACACCATTCGAATAGTACAAATATACACTAATCCAGTGGCTAGTGAAACAGTAGAGTAGTTTTTTATTACGGTGTATAGTGCAATGGTTTTACCGAACAGATTTCCATAAGCTAGCACAGGAAGATTTCTATAAGCATTAACAATAAAAAATGTAATGGTAACAAGTTTCAGCATTGGTATACTAACTGTGCAACAGCATTAAACCAAATCAAAAAGTCTGAAGGTAACTAGCATTATTAACTAATGACAGTATAAAAAATTTGCAAACCATGTACCTTCAAGGTAAATATCTTTTCAAACTCGAGGGGACATCAAAATTGCTAACCTAATCTTAATAATCGATCAAACATAAAAAGTTGATCAAACGAATCAAGAGAACAGCCGGAGGAGGAGGTGCCCACTCTTGACCTTTCCTCTTGTCTTCATAATTTTTTGTGCAGTTTAACCAAAATAAAATGATATCAGCGCCTTGGCATTTTTGTGACACTGTACAAAAAAATGACTTATCTCATGAAAGTGAGGTATGTAATCTATAGGCATTAATAGTGCAAAAATCTGAAGGTAGTAACAAGTTTCATCGTTGGTATACTGGCTATGCAACAACATTAGAATGTCTTAGCTGAAAAATCTTTAATACATCCACAATCAATAGCTAACCCTGAAAGAATCCAGTGACATTAAATGGCATTGCTTAAATTTATCGATGGCATTAGACTAAGTGCGGTATTAGTTAAATGTGGCATCACTTTAGCAGTAGCATTGCTTGACTTTACCACTGGCGTTATACTAACAACAAAAAAGTGGCAATAAGAGCATGGGAGGCCCATTCGGACAGTGGGCGCACTAGTATGATGTACCTCCACGGACGCATAGAGTGGTGAGAGAGGTATGGTTGCCCAGAGCAAAAAATATCCAGGCAGCATATGTGGATTACATCCCATTTTTGTTCTATTTAGCCACCTTTTTCCTATGTGAGGACAACAAACCGATCGACCTAGTCATTCTCTATTATGTTCTCATGCATTTCTACACTTTTTCACCCTTTTTCAACCAAGAGACACGAGACTCGTTCCTTAGCTACTAATTTCCCCTTTTCAACCTAGATATAGGTTCGATGCCTAGTCTCTTCGACAGTAGTTTCTCCTTTCATTTCCTTTCAACCTAGACATGGATTAGTTTGCATGAAGTTGGGTTTCCTTTAATAGTGCAAATTAAGGTTATCGTCTACGTGACCAGCAGAATAGAGGATAGCCAATTAGGAAGAAGTTGGAGTGGAAAAAGATCCACATGCAGCAACGTGGCAAATGGGGCAATAGAACAAGGGTATGGTTCAAAAATAGGTAGCATACCCGAGGGTCGGCGGGAAGTGGCTTTGCTCGTCGTCGTCGTCCTCCGCACACACTACAACAGAGAGCTTGGGGACGGAGGCCATCCCGCGTGGGCGCTAGGTCTGAGATGACGGCCTTGTCATCAGTGTGTGACCTCGCTCGCCGACGATGAGTGCGTCAATGCTGCACTTCCTTTTCTTCCCCGGTGGATATGTTACAACCGATGAGGAGGGAGAGAGAGGTCGTATTTTTTAGATCTGGAGAGAGCGTGATAGTGTGAGAAGCAAGTGGGCAGCCCTTAGCAAGCAAGTGCTAAAGCTCCAGCCTATATATCTTTTTTGATACTAGTACTAGAGGTGGAGTAGTGGTAGAGTAGTTTATATTTTCTCTGCATACAATACCAGTTAGTCGTGCTTCAAAACTGAACGGCACGCCATTAAAAAATTAAAGTCAAGAAATAATGCGGCACCTCGGGCCAACGAGGCCAGATCGCATTTTGCACGAGAAATGACACACCATGTTTCGTTGACATGTGGTCCAGTTCCAACATGTCAGTGAGACGACCGCGAGTCCTTTTGTACAATTTCCGAATGGACGTCTATGTAGGCCAGGGCGCCTCTTCTTGTACCGTGGAACTGTCCACCGCCTCTTCGCCTTTCCCTCTCGATTTGGAACTGCTATCGCACGCTCTTCCTCCCTCCTCTATTTTCCTTCACCCTTCCTTCTATCATTGTTCGATCGTCTTCTCCATGGAGGGAACAGGCCAGAAACGACCCCATTATTCTTGCCCTGATCTAAAAGATGATGTGGTGGAGGAACTCATTGATCGGTGTGACGTCATCACCTCAGCTAGCATGGCAGGTTTGTTCAAGACCATTCTCAACTCAACTAATAACCTCATTACAAAGAACCCCAGGATCCAGGAGTGGTTTGATCTCCCCTATCTTCTTCGCCATGACCCTGCTCGCTGGCACGCGGATGACGGAAGCCTCGCTTTGTGCAAGTTGATGTCGCTTGATAATGATACGTGTGATGTTATGATGCCATCACTTAAGGGTAAGGCTTGGGTAGGCGCAAATGGAGATTGGGTTGTTCATATTGGGTACAATTGCGAGTGGGAACTTGTGAATGTGTACACTCGTCAGCGGTTTCCACTTCCAAAAATCTGAGAGTACCCTAAGGTTGAGCACACAAATGATCTACATACGGTCAAATATGATCATGGCGACTGTCGTCTACGGAAGATAGCAATTTGTCGAGTTCCCAACCGCTCTTTGAATTACACAAACTATGAAGTTGTTGCTATCTTCGAAAAGCTTGTTGTCGTCCTTACTTCCATGCCTTGATGGATATTGCTCAAAAATCAATTTCCGTACATGGATGAGTACTGTGATGCAATTCAACACGAGCGTCTTGTGTTTGCTGCCACCACTCATGGCACTATTTTTGCACGGGATCCTTATGGTTTCGGTACATTTGTCTTCCACCGTAATTATAATTGTTTCATCCACATGCATGCAGGTTAGCTAGTTTCCCTTTACTAATTATCCTTCTTGTGTTTCCAAGGTCCTATGAACATTCCACCACCTATACTTGAAAAAAATTATAACCAAGGGGGAGATGACGATGGTGATGATCAGGAGCATGAGGACGAGCAGGACCTATATACTGGGTGGCGCCTGGCAACTTATTCCAATGGATCACCTCTTCTTGTCTGTATACAGCGCACTATTGATGTTACTACTAAGGAAGCAGGTGTTGTCTCCCATGGTCGCACTCTCCGGACCTCTTCCAACATCCATTCCAGGGTATTCGAGATGGAAACTAGTGTGCTACTGCCAACACCTTCTCCCTGATTCAGTATTGATAGTCTTGGAGAAAACTCGCTCTTCCTTGGACAAAACTATCCAATGATGGCGAAAAGCGATCCAGCTATTGTTGACACAATGTTACTACCATTTATGAGAAACAATTGTATATATACCTCGCACATTGCGGTGGTTCCTTACCCTGGCTATCCCAATATGCGTCCCGATATAGGCCGCTTCAGCTTGGATGATCAGTCTTGCATTCGTCTCAATATTGAAAATAGCTGGCCCTTCCCAGAGGCTTACCAATGGTTCAAAGCAAGTATATCTAACGCCAAGGATTGGTTGAGCTGAAGTTCATTTCATTGCTTGTTATTTGTTGTGTGATGAAAACTTTAGTATTTACTAGAATGTTTTGTTGGAAATAATCTATAATCCAACATGTATCCTTGTTGTCGTTGTGTGTTGATGACTTGTTGTATGTAATGAATTGTACATTTGCATATGCATGTCATAAACTCAATTTACGAATGGTTTTCGAGTCACTTCTTGGAGTGTGAGTACCGTAGTAGTATAGCCAGCATCCGGTTATATGAAGTTGCCACATCACATAGAGCCAACCTAATATTGGAGTATGCTAGCACAATAGTTAGTTCTAGTTAGATCAACTAGAGCTAGGTGTCGCACAGAGGCCGAGAAATATGGTGATAGCATGACTGCGTAAGGTGGGCTTGTATGTAGTATGACGTAGGCGCAAGGCTTGCCGTGTTTACTACTCCTCCGGTCTAAATGTGGCGAATATTTGGTCGAGTTCTTCCTCCTTTTGCCGACACGTGGGACATCCAGCATCCAAGTCGTGTCATGCAAGAAAATGTAGTGCTAGTTGAAGCCACGTGATGTGTATCTTGCGTTAAACCGTAAATAGAATCTTACTCTTGAGTAACTCCAAAAGCGGCCACCGAAGATCTTTATTGGATTTGTTTTTCATCACCAACACGTCGACGTGGAAGATGTGCAAGTTCAGTGGGTCGTCTTGCGTTTTCACTGACATGTGGGACCACCATGTGAGCAAATAGACGATGGGCTCCACGCGTCTGCTGGCCGGCTGAGAAGAGAGAGAGGAGGGCGGAGCATGGACTCCAGGAAATTTTGCGAGAATGTGAGTAGTACTAGTGGTGTACCGTACTCCTGGAGAGATAATGTGTTCGCTCTACGTAACCAGTACCTTGATATGGTGGGGTCGCATGGGCCATAACTATCATTTAAGTCTGGCAGTACGGCACACGCCACCCACACGAGTCCCATCTGACAACAATTATTTTTGAGTCCGTGCTACAGCCATCTCTTCTCCCTCCTATTTTCTTAGCCATTGCATGGTGGCGGGGTGGGGGTTTGCCGTTAGTCGGTTTGCTCAACTGCGGTCCCACTTGTAAGTGAAAATGCAACACAACATGCATTCCCCCTTGAGAAGCGTGCCGGACCAACCGTGTGGGGGTGCGACGCGAACACGACATGTTTTCCTTTTGAACTTGTAACTTGTAAAATTTGGTTCTGCTCCATGGCACGACTAATAGATAGAAATAACGATTTTCCATAGAGTAATGAGAAGTCTGGTTCTGGCGCAGTTCATGCATGGAGTACGTACAAAAATTATGAAGTTGATGTGAAAGGTAAGATAATTACTAGTAGTACAATATACTACTGCATGGATTTGATGGAAAGATAAAGATACATATGGATCCATCAACGACATCCTCACGCCCTAGTGTGTCAGGCCACCAACCGATGTGTGAGGAGTAGCGGCATTGGCGGCGAGCTCAACGTGCTTCTGAACAATGTCGTCCAAGGTTGCCCTACGGTCCAAGAAGGCCAGTGTCCTATCGTCCTCCTCTTGCACGTAGTAGTCCTTGTGGACGATTTGCACATAAACATGGGTGATTATGTCGATGGTGTCTTGCTGCGCCAGGCGCTACGCGGCGAGCATGACCTTGAGTTGGACATTCTCTTGCGCGACGGTCGGCAGTCGCAGGGCCGCCAGTGTATCGAAGAGGTTGTCACCATAGAGGCCATTGAAGGTGGCGGGCGTCGCTGAGCCTATGCACGTGGGCTGGAGGCGTATGTCAAGGTCGTCCTCGATCTTCTTGACGATGGTGAACTTGTCTAGGAAGCCGACGAGGACCTCGTCGAATAAGGAGACAAAATTGTCGTCCAAGAGGCCTCTTGCCCTAGCGGCCTCAAGCACGACCTGGAGACGTGCCTCGGTGTTGGGCTGCAAGCCGGCATCGTGGACCATCTGGCACAGCTGGCTGATGCTCGCGCTCATCGTCTCCATGGGTCTAGCTTCTAGTCAACTGATATTGCAATTGGAGTGATCATTCTTGCCCTTGTTTAGGGTGCGTATGTGCGTAGGATTTCATAAATTGGACTAAGGGGAGCCTTTATATGAGAAGTGCAGACTGCTTTGCATTCACGTGTGTGTTGGCCATCTACTCCTTGGACCTCCCTCCGTGCCGGTGCAGTATAGTCATCTCACCGACACCAAGTTGGGGCAAAACAAGAGAACTTTGATGTTTACTGGTTTATTGGTCCCCTTTGCATTTTGCGCCAAATTTTGACCTTTGATTTAACTAGTAAAATGTTAATGCATGTAACCAAAAATGTTGTGCTAAGGCCCTTCCTAGTGCTCCATGGTGAAAAGTTGCTAAGCATGCGACATAGGCAAAAAATGACATGGCACAGTAATTAAGGAGGAGAGAGAGCACTTTGGTGACCCTAGGAAGAACCAATGCCAAGCACATGAACCTAGGCAAACCACTTAAATGAAAGAAGTTGACCAATGCTTGGAAGAGTTTAGGTGCTAAACCATTAAATGCAGTGAGTTTTAGCAACAACAAGTCAAGCACCTATGCATTGGTGAGTTGAGTTGCTAAGCTATTTAATGCACTTAGCACCTCTTCTAAGCACCTTTCCATTAGAAGAGGTCTAGTAGTCTCAAGTCATTAAATGCATATGCACCCCACGTCTCCTATTGGGTGATTTCTTTTTTCGTGGAAAAAACAGGGAATGATGTGGGTAGTTAATGCACCTCGCCTAAAAGTTTTGGGATTATTTGGCTTTCATAACGTGACTAATGCACCAGTACGGAGGGAGTACAATAGTAGTCGTTGATTGGAATTTTTTGTTGGTAGCTTACCAAGTTGAGCGCTCGGGGAGTACAATAGTAGTCTGATTGATGAGACTTCAGATTTGAGCTATGTACCAGAAGGGAGAGTGTATAATATCATCAGGAACTACGTTCAAAACAAAATAAAACAATACTCCATGTATTTATTTAAAGAGGGAGTAGTATATTTTTTGTGACATGCATTACTAGATATTGCTAGTCAAATACTAAATCCAAACGAACGTGGTAGTACTACTAAATCCAGATGGTGGTGCTAAACTAGTAGTAGTACTACCAATGTAGTACTAGTATTGTACTACCCATTATTCAAATTACTCCTCATAGTGAAGTGACAAGACTCTGCGCCGGAGATGACACCTGAGTGTAGGCGCAGTGTTCGGCATACCAAAGTTAGCCTCATTGTGTGCAGTCACTATCATCATGGCTGTAGAGCTAGCCTGCTTACAACTAGTCGTGTTCGACATAATTTACCGTGCATTGCCACGAGTATCTCTACTCGTTTCTTATACGAGTAAGATGCTCATGCATTGCACAGAACACTAAGATTGGGGGTGGACGGCGCCGGCAGCAGCCATCGTGCCAGATTGTTCCATGGCCTTCTAGATGTGGTGGGAAGGAGGTAAGGCTGATTGTGAGAGACAAGGAGTTGTTTGTAAATAGGGAACAAATTCGGACATCTTTTTGCAAAACTGTAGAAGTTTGCTTTCTATGCATCAGATCTAGATCCAACGGCTATTGGTGAAAGATGGCAGGCACACCATCATCACCAACTCAGGACCTCTTTGATTTGCAGGATTTTGAAAACGCAAGAATAGGACCACATCAATATACAAGTTTCAAACTGATATTACAAATGTTAGGAGCAATGTTGCACTTACGACGAGGGAATTATTAGGAAGTTTACGTAAGAACTTTCTTTACTTTAGGTGGATGCAACATTATCGTACAAACTAAAATCCACCGCCCTGACAAGTCACTAATGGGAAAATAAATTTTTGAGTCTCTAGCAACTTGATGTTTCAAAAACAAATTCAGCTTCTACAGAGACTTTATCATTTAGGCTTAGATGCTTGCAGTGATCAACACACCATTCATTGTTGCGCTAGAGAACGCCAAACCTCATTACCTTGAGCACACTAGCGTCCAGAACAAAGAACCTGGCCAATTTAATCTCAGATGTGCTGCCTCGGTAGTCGATCAAATGAATTTCTGTAAGATGGAGATCAAGGCATTCGATGAGATTGTTATAGTGCAACACATTTTTCACTTTTGGGTCTTTTTAATCTACAAAAGAAGAGAACATATTAGAGCAGCTCGCTGTATAAGATTGTCGTGTCATCAAGAGGTACCAATATCATTCGCTCATACGATAGGGTTGGTTGGCTAGTGATATTTTTCACTCTCTCTTTCTCCTTCCTCTCATTTACCTAGGAGCATGTGAAGAGCTTGGGCATTTGTTGCCTTCCACTATGTGGCCGATGCCATATTTCTCAAAAGTATTGCCACATAATACGCATCCATGTCAAATAAAAAGATTTTGGCACCGCTCTAGCAATGTGAGAGAGTTGGCACCGTTGTGCACATAGACCCACATGTATAAACAAATCAATCAAACAAACTACACCAGCCTCTCACTCTCCCTAACAAGTATTTTTTTATTGCCTCAGTCCTCTCCCTCTCCCACGCAAGTGTTTTTTCATTGTGTGAGGTAATTTGGCACCGGAGCAAAGTAGGTGACCCAGATTGGGACACCATGTGAGAAATGGAGGGGCATCGATGCCAAATGTATCACAAGTGAATTTGGCACGTGTTTTGGCCTACATAGTGGAGTGCCGTTATAGCCCACTTTTGTACTACCTCGTATTTAATGTAAAATTTTGACCATAGATTTACCTAAGAAAATGCCAATGCATGTCATCAAAAATTATACCATTTGAAATTATGTTCAAATACGAATCCAACGATATAACTTTTAGTGACATGCATTAACATTTTGTTAGCTAAATCTATGGTCAAATTTTGATACTACAAAATAGGATGAGTAAACCAGGACGGAGGTAGTACTTACTCTTAGGGTAACCATAGAGTTAATAGTCTAAGTTACTTGCCACTATGACTAACCTAGGCTACTAGTAGTACAACAAAAAATGATGTAGGGTGATCACATGAGAAAAAAAATACTAAAACCATTTCTTTCGGTGCAGTGCGTAGATGCAGTTTTGAACACTACACTTGTCATCGTAATTTGGGAAAATTACGAAAAACTGAGCTACATTGTGATTACCGTTTACTAATAGGAAATAAGTTTCACCTCGATGAATAGCTTCTCCGTGCACGGAAAGCATGTAAGGAATCCAGATTGGGGCCGATGAATTTTACTGCCAAGATCTTCACTGTCCGCACAGACCGGGTCAAGCTTGTGGGAATCATTTTCTAGATGACAGTCGTAAATACATCAAGAAGAAATTTAAAAATGTGAATTTCAAGAAGACAGAGAAGAAGATGAGTGTTGTACCTGAATGATTACGGATCCAATAAAGAGTTCGGAAAATTTGGCAGACGAGTACACCAACGCTGTCAATTTTGGTGCGCCAAAGACCCTGATTTTTGTTGGAACTTCTAGATCAGATACAAGCAATCTATCAAGGAAAGGCGCATTCTCAATGACCATAATGTGGAACAGCTGGAGTGATCTCTTCCCAATTGAAGTCTTGTTGCAGGGCCAACAAGACACATATATCCATCAGAGATTCGTCAAGGCAATGTGGAGGCTAATGAACCTATGGATTTGCCGAAGACGAAGGTACTCGAGCACAGTACAGCTGTGGAGCAGGTGCTCCATAAACTTCTTCGAGATGCCAACGTCTAAGAGGTCGAGCTGCTTGAGTTAAGGCGGAAGAAGGGTGGGCGCGACTTTAATCTGGGGAAAATAGCAGGAGCTGAAGCTGCTGCAGCGTTGGTGTGAGGCAGAGCGCATACGGCGGTTGTCGGTATCAAAACCGGCGGATCTTGGGAAGGGGGTCCCGAACTGTGCGTCTAAGGTCGATGGTAATAGGAGGCGGGGGACACGATGTTTACCCAGGTTCGGGCCCTCTCTATGGAGGTAATACACTACTTCCTGCTTGATTGATCTTGATGAATATGAGTATTAGAAGAGTTGATCTACCACGAGATCGTAATGGCTAAAACCCTAGAAGTCTAGCCTGTATGATTATGATTGCCTCTACAGACTAAACCCTCCGGTTTATATAGACATCGGAGGGGACTAGGGTTATACAAAGTTAGTTACAGAGAAAGGAATCTTCATATCCGGACGCCAAGCTTGCCTTCCACGCCAAGGAGAGTCCCCTCCGGACACATGTGAGAGTCTTCGGTCTTGTATCTTCACAGCCCATCAATCCGGCCCATGTCAATAGCCCGGACGCTCGAGGACCCCTTAATCCAGGACTCCCTCAGTAGCCCCCGAACGATTCTTTCAATGATGATGAATTCGGCACGCAGATTGTTTTCGGCATCGCAAGGCGGGTTCCTCCTGTGATTACTTCAAAGTACCTGATTTAAAGAGTAGTATTCGGCTTTTCATTTAATGCCGCGCCCATTGGCTTCCGTACCTTCATGACTTTTAGCTTCCATGTGTCAAGCGAATACGAGAAGTCGGGGTATTTTTGCACATACCACCCTGACCATATAAGAAAGTTGTCTATTAAAGAGATGGGGATCTTCAGCTCCATTCCACACCAAGCGAGGAATCCTTGGAGCTTGCCAGCAGAAACCATTTCAACATGGCTAGCGCTCCTAGCTCTTCCTCCCATCCCCACGGCCCCGGAAAAGGCGATTGGGGGAAATGTTATGTATCCCACAGTCGGCTAGTGAAGCTGCAGACACAGGGATTTCTTCCCCCTGCGGATCTAGTCTCCGTTCGAGCCGGATTGGCTTCCTTCGACGGTGAGGCTCAAGCGGAGAATTTCCCCAATCCATCCAGCGGGGAACGACTGTGCTTCGTTCCCTACTTGTTAAGAGGTTACGTTGCTGTTTGTGAGCTATTCCTGGGTTGTGAGGCCCATTTTGAAAGGAAACTATTCTGCCTCGTCCCTTGTAGCCAAGAGGGATCAATATTTGAAGTGGGCGGAGCCGAGGTATGGCACATCACCGGGACCGGATACCTGTCTGGTACGCCGAAGAAGGCATCCGAAGAGTGGCCTTCTGAATGGTTCTATATTGAGGATGTCTCCCTTCCCGACGCAGTCCGAATGGGTCTCCCCGAATTTTCAAGTGTTCCGTTGAAGAAGCGCCAGAGCTGGCGCCCTCGGAGCCTTCAGGAGGAAGATAGCGTGGTAGTTCATCAATTGATGAGCAAGATAAAGACGCTTGCCAGGTCCGGATTATCAATAATCGAGGTAATGGCGACTTCCATAGTACGAGGGGTTCATCCACTCCAATACAAAAGGTTTCCCATGTGGCACTATAATGGGGATGATGACGCCTCCCGCTGTAGTCAGAAGGGTTCGGACTATACAAAGGGGAGAAAGAGGAGTTCACTCATATTAAGCACCGAGATGGATTTTCCATGTATAATCCTCCTAGCTCGGTGAGTTCCAATCCCACTACTCTACTCATTCTACTCCTCGAGTCACCTTCCATGGACATTAATCCATCCATTTGTGACAAGAATGGCGGAAGATCACCAAGGGGCTCCACAGCCCCTCCCCATAGCCAGCGGACCACAACCGGGACCTTTATTCCGGATTCAAAGAGGATCCGGATATATTCATGGAGATCGAGGATGGGGTATTCTACCAGGTGAGCTATGACGGCATGGAAGTGGCCATCACCACCGACTATCCTGGTCTTCTGCCTGCCTCACATGTAAGTAACCTGGAGACATCTCTTCTAAAAGAGCTTCCTTCTTACGCCTCACCCACCGCACTGCCTCATGCTCCAAAGGGGAGGCGCTCGGCGCGCCATACTGCACCTGAGGCAACTCACAAGAGAGAAGCGCCTACGCCGGGCAGGCCTTCGAAGAGGAAGGCAAATGAAAACATGTCCGAGCTTTCATCAAAGAGGTATGGCTTTTTAAATACACTCCTTGGCAGTCACATCGAAGTGTGACATTGTCCGTCGTGTCTTATTAGGAAGAACATTTGTCGGACTATGTCCGGGGATCCTGCCGGCCATGCCTGCACCAGCCAGATTCTAGACTCGGCCTTAAGACAAAGGCTGACGTGGGAGCGATGTCGGATTGTCCTTCTGTGGAGGATTCAGATGATGTATCCGTTACTAACTCTAAAGTGGAAAGCGCCATGAATCATCGGCGCCGGCGGGCCGCCCTTCGAGACCCCGGCTTTACAAGAGAGGCATTCAACACCTTCAGCTCGGTTAATGCATACATACGAGCTGCTCGAGATGGGCTTGCCAGAGCCACGGACCAACATTTGAAAGATATCCGGGTAAGTACACATTTGTACAAATCTGATAATGATATACCAGTAGCCCCTGAGACTTCAAACAGTTGATCCAACTGATTTAAGGATCATTGTATAAACAGGTGCTCACAGAGAAGAACGACCTATTCTCTCAAGAGCTTGAAAAGTGTCGGACCCAGCTAGCTGCTGCAACAGCCGAACTGGAGAAATCCAACAAGGCATCGCCTGGTAATGTGTCCCTCCATCGGAAAAAACCGAATTATATACCAGCAATGCTAACACAGTTGCATGTCTTATGGTCGGATCGTCAGATCATCCGGGAGAGGCGCCGGAAGTCGCACAAGCGGGTGAACCATAAACCAAAAGGCCACTGGCCGCGTGCGAACATATACTGACAAGGGTTAGGGAGGAGAAAAACAAACACCAGGATTCGAACACACAGCTGGGCGAAGAACTGAAAGATGTGCGGGCCCAGCTAGCTGACTCCGTAAAGGAGAATAAGAGGCTGCGAGCCGGCATATTTAGTTTGTTTTCAAACTTACCTTCGCGTAATTTGGCGAGGAAAGGAACTGACAGAGTTATGTCTGTAGGTATGCTGACTGGCTGTCCTGAAGAGGAGATGTCCGAATCTTTGGATGATCTGCTACAAGAGTTGTCGCAAATGCACGAGAGAGCTTGGCACACGATGCAAAGTATCGCCAAGGCCTTATGGCCATCCGCCTCCCCTCCAGGAAGTATGGAGGAGCTTGTACAACTATTCAAGGGAGCGTGGCGGCACTTCCGATTATGGAAGATATCGGCCTGCCAGGAAGGTGCGCGAGAGGCCTGGGCCATGGTGAAAACACGGTATACCAAGCTTGATCCGAATCATATGGCCCGGGTCGGACCTTTAGGGTCAGATGGAAAGGCAATTACCGTTAGTTTGGTATATGACCAGGTAAAAGTCATATCGATGCATATAATGATGAAGAAAACGTACATACGAGGAAAAGACACATATGTGTTGAGCTTAATGCTCGGACAATAATAATAATAAGTTTATGTGCAAGAAGCCCCAGGTATAATGGACGTACATATTTGAGGATGGGTACGTCGTAGGTGCACGGTTTGGCCACACGATAGCTTTAAGGCTTGAACAAAAGAGAAAAGGCGGAAAGAGAGGAAAAGGATAATTGAAACAAAAGGGAGAAGGAGACGAACAAAGAATTTAGTGCTAGGCCTAGAATCTTCGGAGTCTGGCCGCATTCCACGGATTCGGCTCTAGGCGATTATCTGATGCATCACGTAGGCAGTACGCTCCTCCAGTGAGAACTTCATCAATGATGAAGGGCCCCTCCCACTTGGGCTTGAGTTCCTCCTTTTTCTTCTCCGGCAAGCGTAGAACGAGTTCGCCAACATTATAAGTCTTCGCCCGTACTTCTCTTCTTTGGTATCTGCGGGCTTGTTGTTGAATAAAGGCAGAACGGGCTTTTGCGACGTCGCGCTCCTCCTCCAGGGCATCTAAGATGTCCTGCCGATCAAGCTCGGCCTCTCTCTCTCTCTCTCTCTCTTCATACATGCGCACTCGAGGTGAGTCATGAATAATGTCACAGGGTAACACAGCCTCTGCGTCGTACACCATGAGAAAGATGTATATCCGGTAGTGCGATTGGGCGTGGTCCGCAGCCCCCAGAGTATGGAGTCGAGCTCCTCGACCCAGTGCCTGTCTGGTTCTTTCAAAGACTGCACTAGTCTGGGCTTAATGCCTCTCATAATAAGACCATTGGCTCATTCGACTTGACCATTTGTTTGTGGGTGATAGATGGAGGCGTAATCGAGCTTAATGCCCAGATTAGCACATCAGGTTTTCACCTCATCGACTGTGAAATTAGATCTGTTATCGATGATGATGCTGTGAGGAACACCATAATGGTGCACAACACCGGATATGAACTCTATCACTGGTTCGGCTTCGGCCATTTTAACTGGTTTGGCCTCTATCCACTTAGTGAATTTATCCACCATGACCAACAGATATTTTTTCTTATGGCTTCCTCCTTTAAGGGGTCCGACCATATCAAGCCCCCAGATCGCGAAAGGCCAAGTGATGGGGATTGTTTGTAGAGCGGTGGGTGGCATATGGCTTTGGTTGGCGAAAAGCTGGCATCCAACGCAACGTTGGACAAGATCCTGTGTGTCTTCTCGGGACGTCGACCAATAGAAACATGTACGGAAGGCCTTGCTGACAATGGCCCGAGCCGCGGCGTGGTGACCACCGAGACCGGCATGAATTTCAGCCAAGAGCTGCCGCCTCTCTTCCTCGGAGATACATCTTTGAAGTACTCTAGTAGCGCTTTTCTTGTAGAGTTCTCCGTTGTGAACCTTGTAGGCTTTCGAGCGCCGAACAATGCGGCGTGCCTCGTTCTGATCCTCAGGGAGTTCTCACCTATTAAGGCAGGCTAAGAATGGTTCGGTCCATGGGACAATGACTGCCATGATAAGATGGGCCTACGGTGTTATTACGGTGGCTGAGCCCCCGATGATATCGGTGTGTTCGGAATCTAGGGTTATAGCCAGATCCGGACTAGTGTTGCGCTCTCCCCTTGCAATACCACGGATGGCTGATGATGAACAGTACAAGGGAAGAACAGCCTCGTGAGGAGGGGTGTTCTTGAGCTGGTGTGGTATTCTGCTTTGGAAGGATTCGACCCGTCCCTTCTACTGTGGTGGCTAGCCCTATTTATAGAGGCCCTGGTCCTCTTCCCAAATATTGAGCGGGAAGGGATTCAACAACGGCCATTTTGAAAGGGGACATCTAGTACAAGCTATCCTGACTAAAGGTGTTCTTCGCCTGCCAAAGGCGCTGGTGGTGACGCTGTCTTGGGCTCCACGGTGACATCTGTCCTGCCGTCCTGCTGATCTTGGTCTTGTTGCACCGATATGGAAACCTTTGCCTGATGCCTCGGTACTCCGCGCCTACGCTTGCCCCTTAGCACCAAAGAGGAAATGAGGACACTGCATGGGCTGGTGCCCGCCTGGCCTCGGTCGTCATGGCTTGCATCACGGGAACCTCGCGAGGTACCCCTTGACTTGATCTCTCCGCCTCCTCGCGAGCCTACCTAGTGAGGCAACTCCTGAGGAGGCCTTGTGTCATCTGCCCCGCGAGGCTTGGCCCCTCGCGAGGGTCTTGAGTGTTTGGTTAATGAAGATGGGCCGCACTGGGCCACTGGTTGAGCCACGCAGCAGGCCGCAGGCAGGAAAGTCTGGGGACCCCCGTTCCCAGAATGCCGACAGTAGCCCCCGGGCCCAAGGTGCACTCGGACTTGGCTTAGCAGCAAAGCGAAAGGGCAAGTGCGGAGCGCCACGGGCCCCAACAGCATGCGGCCTTGGTTGACACATGGCGACTGATTGGACGTGGGCGTCTCCGCTTCCCGATGCTGCCCCAATATCCGCCTGGCTATTCGGCAATGGCACCCTACACATTTATTTCCTCCTCGCAGGCAGCGTGCTTCCTATTCCCCCTTCTTCCTTGAGCTCCTGCTTCCGCTCCCAATCTGACTTGAGCTCTGCCCCCTCCATTGCCATGGCGCCGACCAATGTGAAAAAGGGGAAGAAGCCTTTGTCCTTAGCTAGTCCGCCCCCGACAATCGAGCCCGCCGTCGGCCGGTCGCTGGTGCTCAACCTGGAGGCCATGGGCAAGGTCTGCCCTGCGCTCGCTTCCAGCTTCAACGAGTGTGGAAAGACGATGGCTTGGCCTGTGTCCTGCGCCTCCACTGACAGGACAGTCACCGAGGTTCGGTTCTTCGTCGATGCCCTGTGGGCTGGCCTGGTTCACCCTTTCTCCTCCTTCTTCAATGCAGTGCTTTCCCATATCAGATCCATATGATGCATCTTGATCCCCAATCTGTAACCCTTCTCGCCGTCTTCGCCTTTGTTTGTGAAGCCATGGTGGGCATTACTCCTTCCGTCGCCCTCCTATGCCACTTCTTCTCGCTGCCCCTGACCGACCCCTCGCAGTGCTTGGGATTCATGATCTTCCAGGCTGTGGCAGAGATGGCCGCCTCGGGGATTGACTTTGACTTCCCGTCGTCCATGAGCCGGTTTTGGATGCGGTGGGTGTACGTTGATGTCAGAGTGCACATCCCCATGTTCTCGCCTCCATCGTCGCATGCTGTCCCAAACCCTGGCTGGGGCCATGAGACGCTCGTGAGCCCTCGCCTTTCCTTCCTTTGGTTCCGACTTAAGAGGTTGAAAGATCTCGGCATGACTACACCCCGGGTGGTGAAGGAGTTCCTGCGATGTCGCATTGCCCCTCTCCAGCGCCATTCCCGGCCGATGTGGGCCCTGGCCGGTGACCAGGATCGCATGAGGCTTCAAGAGTCGGAGCTTTTTCCTGAAGCGTTGATGACTGTGCTTGAAGTCTTGACTGGCAACCCCTCGCCAGGCGATATGCCACAAGAGGGTAGCCTCCTGTATCTCTGCTCGAACAGGGTCGAGTTCACGGGACAGATGCCTTGCTTTGACGAGTGGGGGCTACGCCCAGTTGGCCTTGTGGGGTCTCGTGAGAACCCTGTCGTTGGGGCTCTCCTTCTTGCCGCCAGCACCGAGCTTGCCGTGAGAGCGGGTGCGGGGAGGCAAGCATCGCTTGAGGCTGGAGGCGCGGGTGTCAAGATGCTGACGCCGCTTGAGGTTCCCGAGGCTTCATCCTCCAAAACTTATGAAGCTCGCCCTAAGGCGGTCGTTGAGGGGGAGATGCAGCCTGCGGCTCCTGAGGCCGGAGCTCCTGAGGTCGACTGCCTGGGTGCTACTCCAGCCTCGCCCCATGCTGGGCCCCACATGCAGCACCTAGGTCGGTTCCGCATGGACTTCGCCGTGCTCCGCAAGAGGAAGGAGTATTCGAGCTGCAGTGGTCGCACCTTTCAGCCGTTGAAGCATAGAAAATACATCGCCATAGACGAGTGGCTCTTCAGGATCCCTCCTGCCAAGCCCGCGGAGTCCCCTGAGAAGCAACCTCCTCCGGCCTTGACTTCATCGCTGGCCTTGAGCATCCTGAACCTGCATGCTGCCCCTGACGCGGGGTCAGCCGGAGAAGCAAGCCTGCTTGCAAGGCGTCTTGAGCCCGTGCCCTTGTTGCCTTTCCTTTGCAACCCTTCCTGGAGAACAACCAGCCTGCCCAGGGCTCCTCCTCTGGTCGTGGACGGCGAATGGTGGGCGTCAATCCTTGGCTCCTCTTCAGGTGGTGACCCTGCGCCGGTCCGGGTCCCTTGCGAGGCCCAGCCAGCGATCGTGGGGGCGCTAGCCCCCAGCCCCTTGCCGAGAGGGGGGCGAACCTCTTCGGGCCCCGCCGATGGTGCCGATAATTTTTTTCCAAGATCTTCACTGTCCGCACAGACCGGGTCAAGCTTGTGGGAATCATTTTCTAGATGACAGTCGTAAATACATCAAGAAGAAATTTAAAAATGTGAATTTCAAGAAGACGGAGAAGAAGATGAGTGTTGTACCTGAACGATTACGGATCCATTAAAGAGTTCGGAGAATTTGGCAGACGAGTACACCAACGCTGTCAATTTTGGTGCCCCAAAGACCCTGATTTTTGTTGGACCTTCTAGATCAGATACAAGCAATCTATCAAGGAAAGGCGCATTCTCAATGACCATAATGTGGAACAGCTGGCGTGATCTCTTCCCAATTGAAGTCTTGTTGCAGGGCCAACAAGACACATAAATCCATCAGAGATTCGTCGAGGCAATGTGGAGGCTAATGTACCCGTGGATTTGCCGAAGACGAAGGTACTTGTCGAGGAATTGTCACGGCAAATGTCCTAATGTAAGGACTTAGTCGCGAGGCCAACGCATCTATGTGGTAGCTTAAAGGGGTTGAGAGGAATCAAGAGACGCAACACACAAGACGAGGATTTAGACAGCTTCGGGCCCCGGGAAGAATCATCCAGTAATAACCCTACATGTTGTTTGTGGCTAGGTCTCATTATGATCATGAGGGAGTCGCTGTAAGCCGGCTCTCCTCCTTGTGTCTAGCCCTAGATATTGTTTCTTGTTACTTGTCCCTCTTTGGGGAGCCCTGCCCCTCCTTATATAAGTTAGAGGGGCGGGTTACATGTGGAGTCCAAATAGGATTAGGACTAGCCTATCTTCTACTACAAGCCCGATACAAGTGCGAGTCTTGATTCCTTGTAAGGAAGATATTCCTCACGCCTTTCCTCTTAAGAAGGCCTACCATAACGTAAGCCGGCCTTCTGGGGCTTGAGCCTCCTGGGCCCCTGGGTCTTGTCACTCCTCTGATCTGCTTGCCAGGTCACCCATAAGTCACCAGGATCGGGAGGGTTACTTAGTGTGTCGTCTAGCCAGGACGGGTCATCAGTGAGTCGCCAAGTCTGGCCGGGTTATACTTCCGGCCGGGTTACACCGCGGGGTATATCCCCGACATTAGCCCCCAAGTTTAGCTTGGATTTATCCATGGTAAACTAATGCTGCAAAATAAACACAAGAACAAATTTTACAGGTTGTGCTCCGGGTTAAGAATTCTTGTAAACCGGCACCTGAACATCCTTAAGTCCTTGTCACTTTCTAGAAAATTCGGGTCAATAGACCAGCTTCACAATCAATTTGCTTGTAGAATAAATATTGTAAACAAATAATCCATTTGAGTCGGCTTCCAAAGCGCCGGCTTAAAAAATATAGGTCTTGATATACTCATCTGATTTTCAACCGGCTTAAAGATGTAGATCTTGCCGAGTTATAATTTCGAAAATCTCTGGGTTATAAAAGACTGATGATGTCAAGTCATAATTGTTGTTGGCACCGGGTCATGTAATTGATCTTCCTGATTTACTCAAAGCTGAGAATTTTGAAGATGTTCCATCTTTATATGCATAATACCTGTAGCCCCCAAGTCTTAAGAGGAGAACATAGTGATAACTTAAGACTTGCTTCAATATAAGTGTTGCAACCTTGAAGAAATCTGGGTTATTCATCTCAATCATTAGTCATAAAACTGAATATTCCACATATGTAGCCCCCAAGTGCCAGTTGTCATGCTTGCAGCAACCCGGGACTTGTAATTGCCTTATGCTCGTAAAGTTTCAACCAGTGTAGCCCCCAAGGGCCGGGTCATTATGCAATAATGAGCAGGGACTTCATAAATATGATCATGTAGACTTGAACAGCAACATGTAGTCCCCAAGGGCCGACTTAGTAAGATAATACTGAGCTGGGACTTTATATATACTTCATTGAAAATAATATCATATGATGTAACCCTCACCATGGGGCTCGAACCCACGTCCATAAGGTTAAGAGCTTTGTACTCTACCAACTGAGTAGTGGACCTTTCAATATAATGGATTAAGACTTGTGTACCTTGAATTGTTAAGAGGAGCAATTGGTAGCCCCCAAGGGCCGGCTCATTACGATGTGATGAGTCGGGTCTTCAATAAGGTGAGCAAAAATGGCTTTGCATTAGCCCCAAAGTTTTCATGGTGCATGCTTGCAGCGACATGAGACTTGCATATTTGATGTAACCTCGATTTGAATAATGTAGCCCCCAAGTGCCGGGTCGTAAGCCAGCAGCGACTCGGGACTATTCCTTCCATTGTAGAATAAATCATATCCATTAATAAAATAATAGCCATTGCGCCAAAATGACTTTGAATACCTCATCTGTTGATAAGTAAATCCAGAGTTTAAATACCCAGCGGCTCTTGGCCGATGGCGATTTCATACACCTCCATTGTAAGCCGGAATTTTTATAACCCGGCGGCTTATAGCCTTTGAGAAAAATCCAGAACAGATAATCATTTTGAAGCATCAACTTTGTTAATGAGCTTGAACTTAGTCATTTATATGTCATATTTCTGCAAATCCTGCAAAGAGTTTAAACAACATATGCCCTGGCGACTTAACGTAAAAAGCCAGGGCGGGTAACTACCCAAATGTAGTCTTATCCTGCACACAAGTAGATCACAAGATCCCTATGATCCTTTGAATGATACCGCCGGCTTATGTGACCCAGACAGTGAAGTTGATAACTCAACTCTATAAGAGCCGACACATATGATATTTGTGACAACTCAAATATTTGCGATTGTATAAAAACATATAAAGTTTTTGAGGCTTCTGATTCGAATACGATCAGTAAACCGTTCCAAAGTGGTTAAGCTAAGATTCGAATACGATCATATAGCCCCAAGTGGCGTTGGCGTTGCCGATCAAAGTGGGTATCGACAGCTATGTTCTCTTTGGTTCGAATACGACCTATGTTTGAACAGGAAGCCCCAAATGACCTTAAAAGTTGTTTAACGACACTGATTCGAATACGATCCACGTCGATTCCCAAAGGGGTTGAGCTATGATTCGGATACGATCAAGAAGCCCCCAAGTAGGTTCAGCAGTTTGTTAATCAAAAGGGTATCGACAGCTATGTTCTCTTTGGTTCGAATACGACCTATGTTTGAATGGGAAGCCCCCAAGTGACCATATAAATTTTGGCATTGCGCCGATCAAGAGGGTACTAATAGCTATGCCCGATGAGCAGGAAGCTCCCAAGTGACCATAATAAAATAAGCCGTAAGGCAGGATACCCATGTTTGAACCGTGCATCATGACAGCAAGTTCTTTTTGGTAACCATTATTTTGTCTGAGATCTCGAACTTGTGAGAGATTAATTCTTTTGAACCGGAAATTCTTAAATCGGATATGGAGATCCTCAAAGCTTTGTAAGGGACAAATTTACCTTGATCCGGATGTTGAACCGGTTTTGAGAGCTTCAAAGCTTTGCAGGAGAAAAATGTCTCTTGAGCTGTATTTTAAATCGGAATCTTCATTTTGAACCGGAAATTTTTCTGACGGCCTTTAATATTTTCCAATAAAGCAGTAGCCTTCAGGGCCGGGTTATCTTCCCTTCAGTGCCCCCGAGTTCTTGAATTCATAGAAACCGTCTAATTTTGCCAAGTCATACCATTGTAGCCCCCGAGTCTCAAGATGACTCGAAGTGTTGGCTTGAGATTTTCCATATTTGACCATAGCAGAAGGTGTATATCATTGGCGTTGATAGCGCGATGTGAATCCACAGAAGGTTGAGGTGACTGCGGCGGGTTATAAATGATCCCGTATGAGCCGTGTCAGCAACTCGGCCAATGGTTCCTTCCAACTAGCTGTTTGAAGTTAACCAAACTATAGTGGCGGTGACTTGTGAGCCTGCCCATTGAGCCATCCAGTGTAGACGACGGCTGATAATACCTGATAATTCATCTCCAATTTGTTGGAAGAAAACCGGCTTCCCAAGCAGTGACTTGCTCATATTCAATAAACAGCTCATGCATACAGGTGCGGCTCGGTGTGTTTGTAGACCAGGACGCGAGATACAGTCGGTAAAGACGACCGCCGCATCAGAGGTGGCTCAGACGGATGAATCGGTCGCGGTGCTGTAAACCGGCGCGGGCGAGTCAACCACATCGTTTTGATGTAGTGAACAATTGTCCTGCATCAACAATATTGCAGATGCAAAGATAAACTGCTCTTTGACAAAAATAATATGTGCCAATAAAATATATTTAAAATGGATATCACCTGATGTGTGAGGCCAGAAATAATCCGCCATGAAGTTGATGATCACTAGGTTAAGTTGAAATCACTCACGGGTGAGTGGCCGCGGGAGCAGACAGATGAATCAGCCGTAGCATTTGTAAGCTAGCGCGGCCACGTGAACCGGCCACGAGGGTGGATGGGCGAGTCGTCCATGGCATTGTAAGGCGGCGCGGACAGACGAGTCAACCACAGGGACGGTTCCGGTGAGTTGAAGTAATCCGGGCCGCAAGGGTGGCGGCTTGCGCATCCATTTACCGAGTAATGAGGCACGGACGAACACCGGGCGCAATGTTGTAAGTACATGCTCCATATCCATGGTATAAACCACAATTGTCATGCGTACAAAACATACAACAGGGCGGAGTAGTTGTTTGTCGAAGGAAATCAACATGTACTTAACAATATATGTAAGATAAATATCACCTGATTTTAGGCGACAGATGATCACCATATGGCATCCGTAGATAACCAAGAATTTTTGTGTTGATCATTTCAAAGGCCTTGCGAGAGTTTTGCGTAGTTTGTATAATCTCCACTGCATGCAAATTGTAGTATACTCTTTGGCGGTTCAGAGGTGTAAAGGCCGTAGATGAAGTCACTTTGGCCGGGTGGCTCAATGGCAACTCGGTCGAGGCGGCTCGCAACACTTGGAGGCCGGCCGTTTGGGAGGCTTGGCGGCTCAAAGTAGCAGCGGCAGCACCCTCAGGTCAATGACGGTGGTAGAAGATGACCCAGTGCAGCGGCGGTTCAGAAGTGCAGCAGCAGCGACGGCAAGACCCAGTTCGGAGGGGCGGCGATATCTTGATGCGGCGCGTGAAGGCGAGGCTGAGTCCGTGCGACCGAGATCTCCTCCGGGTCGTGCTTGGTTTGACCCATTAGTTTGACTAGTGCCTTCATACGTCATAGTGGATGATGGAGTAGTAGTTGATGACTAGATTTTGGTCTTTATGCACAAAGCAGCAGCGGAAGATCGTACTGGTAGCTCCGCTAGAGTGGAGGTGCAGTTGTAGCTCTCGTAGATGGAGCAGCAACGGCGAGGCATGCAGGCGAACAACAGCTTGGCCGTCTCGAGGCAGCAGCACAGCCATGGAGCAGCGACGAGGTGTGGGCCGAGGCAGAGGAAGCACATCAGAGGCAGCCCCGGCTAATGCTGAAGGCGGTGATTTGGCGCGGGCGAGTCAGATGTCCGCTCGGCCGGCTCACAGGCAGAAGCTTGAGCATCATAGGCGAGGGCCGAATCTACGGCCACGTCCCTGTCTTTCTCCGCATCGTACTTTGACTCGGCAACCCCATGCCCTTTTCTTTCTTTCTCGTGTGGAGTGCTATTGATTGGACGTCTCTGCTCATATTTCCTTGTACAGCCTGCCTCCATGTATGTATAGCTATCCGAGATAGGCAATTCTGAGAATTAAACTAGCACTCTGATTGCTTGATTTAATCGCGTGATGTGACGGGAAAATATACTCTCGCCTGTATGCGTACTTGATACTGGCAGCTGTCGGTATTACCTTTTTGTTTGATCTCAGAGAACAGTAGCAGCTTTAATCCTCTCGGGACTTACTCTGTGCAGGGAACATCACAACAAATGTGGCGATTTGACCAACTCAGCTTGCTCTTGACCCTCTGCATTTATATGTAGATGAAGAAAACGTGTAGCAACAGTCGGACATGACCACCGCTCAGATAGAATACGCAGCAGGATTTTTGGATCGTCTTTGACTCTACAACTTGCGGCGCCGCGTGGCCATAAACCCTAACTCATCCTAATTGAACCTTGTACAGGCCGTCTCCAACTGCCTGCTGATGATATAGATCCTTTGTGCCAGCTCTTTTTTCTATCCGGCTCATCACGAGCTTCTCAATCCCTGAAGAGATCCCTTCAAGAACTCATCACCATGCGCAAGCCCCACGGTGGCCGCCAACTGTCGAGGAATTGTCACGGCAGATGTCCTAATGTAAGGACTTAGTCGCGAGGCCAACGCATCTATGTGGTAGCTTGAAGGGGTTGAGTGGAATCGAGAGACAAAACACACAAGACGAGGATTTAGACAGCTTCGGGCTCTGGGAAACATCATCCGGTGATAACCCTACATGCTATTTGTGGCTAGGTCTCATTATGATCATGAGGGAGTCACCGTAAGCCGGCTCTCCTCCTTGTGTCTAGCCCTAGATATTGTTTCTTGTTACTTGTCCCTCTTTGGGGAGCCCTGCCCCTCCTAATATAAGTTAGAGGGGCGGGTTACATGTGGAGTCCAAATAGGATTTGGACTAGCATATCTTCTACTACAAGCCGGATACAAGTCCGGGCCTTGATTCCTTGTAAGGAAGATATTCCTCACGCCTTTCCTCTTAAGCCGGCCTACCATAACGTAAGTCGGCCTTCTGGGCCTTGAGCCTCCTGGGCCCCTGGGTCTTGTCGCTCCTCTGATCCGCTTGCCAGGTCACCCATAAGTCGCCAGGATCGGGCAGGTCACTTAGTGTGTCGTCCAGCCAGGGCAGGTCATCAGTGAGTCGCCAAGTCCGGCCGGGTTATACTTCCGGCCGGGTACACCGCGGGGTATATCCATGACAGTACTCGAGCACAGTACAGCTGCGGAGTAGGTGCTCCATAAACTTCTTCGAGATGCCAACGTCTAAGAGGTCGAGCTGCTTGAGTTAAGGGAGAAGAAGGGTGGGCGCGACATTAATCTGGGGAAAATAGCAGGAGCGGAAGCTGCCGTAGCGTTGGTGTGAGGCAGAGCGCATACGGCGGTTATCGATATCAAAACCGGCGGATCTCGGGTAGGGGGTCCCAAACTGTGCGTCTAAGGTCGATGGTAACAGGAGGCGGGGGACACGATGTTTACCCAGGTTCGGGCCCTCTCTATGGAGGTAATACCCTACTTCGTGCTTGATTGATCTTGATGAATATGAGTATTAGAAGAGTTGATCTACCACGAGATCGTAATGGCTAAAACCCTAGAAGTCTAGCCTGTATGATTATGATTGCCTCTATGGACTAAATCCTCCGATTTATATAGACATCGGAGGGGACTAGGGTTATACAAAGTCAGTTATAGAGAAAGGAATCTTCATATCCGGACGCCAAGCTTGCCTTCCACGCCAAGGAGAGTCCCATACAGACACATGTGAGAGTCTTCGGTCTTGTATCTTCACAGCCCATCAATCCGGCCCATGTCAATAGGCTGGACGCCCGAGGACCCCTTAATCCAGGACTCCCTCTGTAGCCCCTGAACCAGTCTTTCAATGATGATGAGTTCGACACACAGATTGTTTTCGGCATTGCAAGGCGGGTTCCTCCTCTGATTACTTCAAAGTACCTGACTTAAAGAGTAGTATTCGGCTTTTCATTTAATGTCGCGCCCATTGGCTTCCGCACCTTCGTGACTTTTAGCTTCCACGTGTCAAGCGAATACGAGAGGTCAGGGTATTTTTGCACATACCACCCTAACCATATAAGAAAGTTGTCTATTAAAGAGATGGGTATCTTCAGCTCCATTTCACACCAAGCGAGGAATCCTCGGAGCTTGCCAGCAGAAACCATTTCAACAAGGCTAGCACTCCTATCTCTTCCTCCCATCCCCACGGCCCCGGAAAAGGCGATTTGGAGAAATGTTCCGTATCCCATAGTCGGCTACTGAAGCTGCAGACACAGGGATTCCCCCCCCCCCCCCCCCCCGCGGATCTAGTCTCTGTTCAAGCCGGATTGGCTTCCTTCAACGGCGGGGCTTAGGCAGAGAATTTCCCCAATCCATCCAGGGGGAACGACTGTGCTTCGTTCCCTACTTGTTAAGAGGCGTTGGATTCCAATCCACCCGTTCCTCCGAGGGCTTCTGGAGTATTATGGCCTCCAACTGCACAATTTCACTCCTGCCTCCATCCTGCGCATCGCGGGTTACGTTGCTCTTTGTGAGCTATTCCTGGGTTGTGAGGCCCATTTTGAAAGGAAAATATTCTGCCTCGTCTCCCATAGCCAAGAGGGGTCAATATTTGAAGTGGGCGGAGCTGAGGTATGGCGCATCGCCGGGACCGGATACCTGTCTGGTACGCCGAAGAAGGCATCCGAAGAGTGGCCTTCTGAATGGTTCTATATTGAGAATGTCTCCCTTCCCGACCCAGTCCAAATGGGTCTTCTCGAATTTTCAAGTGTTCTGTTTAAGAAGCGCCATAGCTGGCGCCCTCGGAGCCTTTAGGAGGAAGATAGCGCGATAGTTCGTCAATTGATGAGCAAGATAAAGACGCTCGCCCGGTCCGGATTATCAAACGTCGAGGTAATGGTGACTTCCATAGTACAAGGGGTTCAGCCACTCAAATAGAAAAGGTTTCCCATGTGGCACTATAATGGGGAAGATGACGCCTCCCGCTGCGGTCAGGAGGGTTCGGACTATACAAAGGGGAGAAAGAGGAGTTCACTCGTATTAAGCACCGAGATGGATTTTCCATGTACAATCCTCCTAGCTAGGTGAGTTCCAATCCCACTACTCTACTCATTCTACTCCCTGAGTCACCTTCCATGGACATTAATCCATCCATTTGTGACAGGAATGGCGGAAGATCACCAAGGGGCTCCACAGCCCCTCCCCATAGCCAGCGGACCACAACCGGGACCTTGACTCCAGATTCAAAGAGGATCCGGATATATTCGTGGAGCTCGAGGATGGGGTATTCTACCAGGTGAGCTATGACGGCACGGAAGTGGCCATCACCGCCGACTATCCCGGTCTTCTCCCTGCCTCACACGTAAGTAACATGGAGACATCTTTTCTAAAAGAGCTTCCTCGTTACGCCTCACCCACCGCACTGCCTCATGCTCCAAAAGGGAGGCGCTTGGCGCGCCATGATGCACCTAAGGCGACTCACAAGAGAGCAGCGCCTATGCCAGGCAGGCCTTCGAAGAGGAAGGCAAATGAAAACACGTCCGAGCTTTCATCAAAGAGGTAGGGCTTTTTAAATACACTCCTTGGCAGTCACACCGAAGTGTGACATTGTCCGTCATGTCTTATTAGGAAGAACGTTTGTCGGACTATGTCCGGGGATCCTGCCGGCCATGCCTGCACCGTCCAGATTCCAGACTCATCCTTAAGACAAAGGCTGACGTGGGAGCGACGCCGGATTGTCCTTCTGTGGAGGATTCAGATGATGTATCCGTTACTAACTCTAAAGTGGAAAGCGCCATGAATCATCGGCGCCGGCGGGCCGCTCTTCGAGACCCCGGCTTTACAAGAGAGGCATTCAACGCCTTCAGCTTGGTTGATGCATACATCCGAGCTGCTCGAGATGGGCTTGCCAGAGCCACGGACCAACATTTGAAAGATATCCGGGTAAGTACACATTTGTACAAATCTGATAATGATATACCGGTAGCCCCCGAGACTTGAAATAGTTGATACAACTGATTTAAGGATCATTGTATAAACATGTGCTCACAGAGAAGAACGACCTATTGTCTCAAGAGCTGGAAAAGTGTCGGACCAGCTAGTTGCTGCAACAGCCGAACTGGAGAAATCCAAGAAAGCATCGCCTGGTAATGTGTCCCTCCATCGAGAAAAACCGAATTATATACCAGCAATGCTAACACAGTTGCATGTCTTATGGCCAGATCGTCAAATCATCCAGGAGAGGCGCTGGAAGTCGCACAAGCGGGTGAACCAGAAACCAAAAGTCAACTGGCCGCATGCGAACATATACTAACACGGGTTAGGGAGGAGAAAAACAAACTCCAGCATTCGAACACACAGCTGGGAGAAGAACTGAAAGATGTGCGGGCCCAGCTGGCTGACTCCGTAAAGGAGAATAAGAGGCTGCGAGGCGGCATATTTAGTATGTTTTCAAACTTACCTTCGCGTAATTCGGCGAGGAAAGGAACTGACAGAGTTATGTCTATAGGTATGCTGACTGGCTGTCCCGAAGAGGAGATGTCCAAATCTTTGGAAGATCTGCTACAGGAGTTGTCGCAAATGCACGAGAGAGCTCGACAGGCGATGCAAAGTATCGCCAAGGCCTTACGGCCATCCGCCTCCCCTCCAGGAAGTATGGAGGAGCTTGTACAACTATTCAAGGGAGCGCGGTGGCACTTCCGATTATGGAAGATATCGGCCTGTCGGGAAGGTGCACGAGAGGCCTAGGCCATGGTGAAAACACGGTATACCAAGCTTGATCCGAATCATATGGCCCGGGTCGGACCTTTAGGGTCAGAACGAATGGAAATTCCCGTTAGTTTTGTATATGACCAGGTAAAAGTAGCCGCAAAATATTCTCAAGAGGATTGTAAGCTAGACAACCTGTTGGACGACATAGAAGAGGAAATTTTTGAGTCCAAATGACCATGTACTTTCCTTGACATATTTGTCCCTAGCCAGATTGTAAAATAATTGTCATGGCAGACCTTTTCGCTTCGACCTCTGGAACCGAGGGTGCGGAGTGTTTCCGAATACCTGAGCGGCAAAATAAACTGGGGTATGCATGGAAGCCAGGCATAGGGGTCATAGTTGCTTGAACAGACAAGTATCCGGCTAGCTATGTTATATTACATTGTGATTGTAAGAAACGTCTTCCAGAGAGAATAGTTCTGTTAAGGGTTCCTTTCCCTGGGTAAGCATGCGTTAACGTGCATGTCCGAACTATGATTGGGAAATCACAACATACGTAACATCTGGGGGTTCATAGTTTACTGAGTAAAAAACATCTTTAGTCCGCTGACCGAATATTCCCTTAAGAACGCTAGCTTTCGGCTTCACCCAGTATGAGGTACACATCTGGATGACCCGACAGTAACAATCGCAGAGGTGCTCCCTTTATGCCCTAGCCGAACTAACGGGAATATAGGGCATAAGCATAGGAGCCAGGCAACCTAGCTTTGCAAAAACTAAAGTCATATCGATGCATATAATGATGAAGAAAACGTACATACGAGGAAAAGACACATATGTGTTGAGCTTAATGCTCGGACAATAATAATAATAAGCTTCTGTGCAAGAAGCCCCAGGTATAACGGACGTACATATTTGAGGATGTGTACGTCGTAGGTGCACGGTTTGTCCGCACGATAGCTTTAAGGCTTGAACAAAAGAGAAAAGGTGGAAAGAGAGGAAAAGGATAATGGAAACAAAAGGGAGAAGGAGACGAACAATAAATTTAGTGCTAGGCATAGAATCTTCAGAGTCTGGCCGCGTTCCACGGATTCGGCTCTAGGCGATCATCTAATGCATCACGCAGGCAGTATGCTCCTCCAGTGAGAACTTCGTCAATGATGAAGGGGCCCTCCCACTTGGGCTTGAGTTTCTCCTTTTTCTTCTCCGGCAAGCGTAGAACGAGTTCGCCAACATTATAAGTCTTCACCCGTACTTCTCTGCTTTGGTATTTGCGGGCTTGTTGTTCATAAAAGGCGGAACGGGCTTTTGCAACGTCATACTCCTCCTCTAGGGCATTTAAGATGTCCTGCCGATCAAGCTCGGCCTCTCTCTCTCTCTCTCCCTCTCTTCATACATGTGCACTCGAGGTGAGTCATGAATAATGTCGCAGGGTAACACAGCCTCAGCGTCGTACACCATGAAAAAGGTGTATATCTGGTAGTGCGATTGGGCGTGGTCCGCAGCCCCCAGAGTATGGAGTCGAGCTCCTTGACCCAGTGCTTGTCTGGTTCTTTCAAAGACTGCACTAGTCTGGGCTTAATGCCGCTCATAATAAGACCATTGGCTCGTTCGACTTGACCGTTTGTTTGTGGGTGATAGACGGAGGCGTAATCGAGCTTAATGCCTAGATTAGCACACTAGGTTTTCACCTCATTGACTGTGAAATTAGATCTGTTATCGGTGATGATGCTGTGAGGAACTCCATAACGGTGCACAACACCGGATATGAACTCTACCACTGGTCCGGCTTCGGCCATTTTAACTGGTTTGGCGTCTATCCACTTAGTGAATTTATCCACCATGACCAACAGATATTTTTTCTTATGGCTTCCTCCTTTAAGGGGTCCGACCATATCAAGCCCCCAGACCGCCAAAGGCCAAGTGATAGGGATTGTTTGTAGAGTGGTGGGTGGCATATGGCTTTGGTTGGCGAAAAGTTGGCATCCAACACAACATTGGACAAGATCCTGTGTGTCTTCTCGGGCCGTTGACCAATAGAAACATGTACGGAAGGCCTTGCTGACAAGGGCCCGAGCCGCGGCGTGGTGACCATCGAGACCAGCATGAATTTCAGCCAAGAGTTGCCGCCTCTGTTCCTCGGAGATACATCTTTGAAGTACTCCGGTAGCGTTTTCTTGTAGAGTTCTCCGTTGTGAACCTTGTAGGCTTTCAAGCGCCAAACAATGCGGCGTGCCTTGTTATGATCCCTAGGGAGTTCTCACCTATTAAGGTAGGCTACGAATGGTTTGGTCCATGGGATAATGACTGCCATGATAAGATGGGTCGACGGTGTTATTATGGTGGCTGAGCCCCCGATGATATCTATGTGTTCAAAATCTGGGGTTATAGTCAGATCCAGACTGGTGTTGCGCTCTCCCCTTGCCACACCACGGATGGCCTGAAGAGGCTTTCCAGAAAGATGTTAGGTGGGATGGGTTCGCGCTTAGTGCCTGTCGTATATCGGGTTCCGGCAAAACCCTTAAGGTTCGAACACTCGGGTGCACATGAAGATTTCCCCCTACCGAATCTTGCTCTCAGCCTCGCCGCGATCCCTAAGCTAGATCGATGAACTCACAACACAAGAGACACGAGATTTATACAGGTTCGGGCCACCATTGGGGTGTAATACCCTACTCCTGTGTGTGGTGGTGGATTGCCTCTTGGGCTGATGATGAACAGTACAAGGGAAGAACAGCCTCGTGAGGAGGGGTGTTCTTGAGCTGGTGTGGTTTTCTGCTTCGGAAGGATTCGACTCATCCCTTCTACTGTGGTGGCTAGCCCTATTTATAGAGGCCCTGGTCCTCTTCCAAAATATTGAGCGAGAAGGGATTCAACAACGGCCATTTTGAAAGGGGACAGCTAGTACAAGCTATCCTGACTAAAGGGGGTTTTCGCCTGCCAAAGGCGCTGGTGGTGACGCCGTCTTGGGCTCCACGGAGACCTCCATCCTGCCGTCCTGCTGATCTTGGTCTTGTTGCACCGATATGGAAACCTTTGCGTGATGCCTCGGTACTCCGCGCCTGCGCTTACCCCCTTAGCACCAAAGAGGAAATGAGGACACTACGTGGGCTGGTGCCCGCCTGACCTCGGTCGTCATGGCTTGCATCACGGGAACCTCGCGAGGTACCCCTTGACTTGATCTCTCCGCTCCTCATGAGCCTACCTGGTGAGGCCACTCCTGAGGAGGCCTTGTGTAACGCCCCGAGACCGACGCTCCAGAAGACTTCCATATTTTCGTGATCACCGTGTGTTTCTTTTGTGCTTGCTCTTTTATTTTTGCATTGCATCATGTCATCATGCCATCATGTCATTAATCTTTGCATCTCAACTCAACTAATAAATTCCATAGATGGTTCATTTATTTAAATTGAGGGAAGGGTGACTTCTCTTTATAACATATCCTCCCAATATTAGGGAGCTATTATAAAGTATTCCATGGATGCGGAATTACCTTTGACACACTTGCAAATAAATCTCAATGCCTTTGTTATCTCAATTCTTGGTCTCTGACTTGTCCTCTTATTCTTTTATCGTTTTATCGAGGCTCTTCCTAAATGTCCAACATTTTCGGAAACTTCGGATTCCTACTCCTTGGTCTAACCATTTGAATTAAATTCAAATGTAAACCTTGCAATCTTGCCCACTCCATTTTTCTTGGAACGAGCACATTTTTATGAGTCCGGGAAAAATACCCTCCTTCTCAAGCTCCACCTCTAACATCTTTTTCTTTTCTTTCTCATCACTGTTTTATTTTTTATTTTTTTAGAGTGAGAGAGAGCCTAGCAGGCCATCTAGGCCCATCCACAGCCCAGCTCCTCAATGGCCCAGGCCCAGCGGCACCCTATCTAATCCTAACCCTAGCCCGACCTCCTCCTCACTCCCATCGATCTCCATCTATCCCTCGTCCTCCCTCCAGCACCCGGCAATGCCCGAGGGGAGTCGAGCTCCTCCCGGTCCCCATGGTGGCTGCTTCCCCTGTCCCGAGCTTCCCTACAGCCGGCATCCAAGTCCCACGCCCCCCATGACCTTACTCTGCTGCTCATGGCCTGCAACAAACCTCCTCCTCCACCGCCAAGTCCGTCGTTCCCCATCGTACCGTCGCTGGAGTTCACGCCCAAGGCTGCTACAACCTCACCTTCGGCCATGCCTTTGCCTTCCTGTACTGTTGTTTGCTGCACACCAAGACCACCCCGTGGATTTTGCCAAGTACCACTATGACCCGTGCGCAACTATGCGGATTCACCAAGTACCCCTCCAGCAAGACCGACGCCTGAACAAGCACACCGGCTCTGTGGATTTCGGCAAGTCCCTCAACGACCGGCGCTTAGTACCACTACGTTTGCCATGTACATCTACACCAAGACCGGACCGACAAGTACCCCGACAACGTGTGTACCTCTACGGTCGACCCCATGGACCGCCAAGTTCCTCTACCGATGACTCGATCGTTTTCAAACATGTACAACTACCGCCGCCAAGCCCGCGAGTGCCACTACTTCCCACGACGACCCATGAACGACTACTTCCCTCGACGATTTTGAACCGCCCCAAAATGCACGCTTCAAAGGTATAACCCAAGACGACCACGATGAGATGCCTTGCATGTATGAGATGTACCACTTGTTTGCATCGTGCCCATTTGTTTCACGCACATCCCTCTTTTGCCAGGCCACCGTCACGTGGGAACCCAGTAACCGGGATCACCCCCACCATCTTTGCATGTTCTGCACATTCACACTTTCGTTCGCACCGACATCGTGATGAGTTGTCGGATCATCGGAATGTTGCCGTGGCACCATTTCCGTGTCACCACCGTGGCACCCTTTTTGTTCCGCCATGGTGACCAAATGCTTCATAACATCCTTATGTCAACATTTTCATAAAAATTGCATATCACTTGTATATGTCATCCGCATCATGATAACAACATTTAAAATGTTTACAATTGTTGTTGCATTAAATTGCTAAATAACATGGGGATTTTCCGAAATTGTTGTTTGTTGTTTCCGGCCTCATTTAAACTTGCCTAAATAGGTAGTTTAATTATCCTTCACCTCTTGCCATGTTTAACAACATTTAATGTTGTTGGGTACATAAACGAGAGTGAACTAAATAAATGGATGTGGTGTTTCGTCAATATGCAAGTCGTTGCATATTGAGCTCCACTTAACTTGTAGTATTGGTTGTTGCACTTTACCATGCCATGCCTCATTAAACCGGACATGCATCATACTTGATTATGCATCATGCCATGATTATGCTTGTGTGTTCACCATGTTGTTTGCTTCTTTCCGGTTTGCTTCTTTCGTTAGCTTCAGTTTTGTTCCGGAGTTGTGAGTATTCGTTCGACTACGTCCGTTTGTCTTCTTCATGGACTCGTTCTTCTTCCTTGCGGGATTTCAGGAAAGATGACCACTACCCTCGATATCACTTCTATCTTTGCTTGCTAGTTGCTTCGTTCTATCGCTATGTTGTGCTACCTATCACTTGCTCTTCAAGCCTCCTAAATTGCCATGTCAGCCTCTAACCTTTTCACCCTTCCTAGCAAACCGTTGTTTGGCTATGTTACCGCTTTGCTTAGCCCCTCTTATAGCGTTGTTAGTTGCAGGTGAAGTTGAAGATTGCTCCATGATGGACAAGAACATGTTGGGATATCACAATATCTCTTATTTCATTAATGCATCTATATACTTGGTAAAGGGTGGAAGGCTCGGCCTTATGCCTGGTGTTTTGTTCCACTCCTGCCGCCCTAGTTTCCGTCATACCGGTGTTATGTTCCTTGATTTTGTGTTCCTTGCATGGTTGGGTGATTTATGGGACCCCCTTGATAGTTCGCTTTGAATAAAACTCCTCTAGCAAGGCCCAACCTTGGTTTTTTACATTTGCCACCTAAGCCTTTTTCCCTTGGGTTCTGCAGACTCAAGGGTCATCTTTATTTTACACCCCCGGGCCAGTGCTCCTATGAGTGTTGGTCCAAACTAGAGCATCGTGCGGGACCGTCCCTTGGCAACTTGGGTTATGTTGGTACTCGTACGCTTAGCTTATCCGGTGTGCCCTGAGAACGAGATATGTGCAGCTCCTATCGGGATTTGTCGGCACAGTCGGGTGGTCTTGCTAGTCTTGTTTTACCATTGTCGAAATGTCTTGTAAACCGGGATTCCTAGACTGATCGGGTCTTCCTCGGAGAAGGAATATCCTTCATTGACCGTGAGAGCTTGTGATGGGCTAAGTTGGGACACCCCTGCAGGGTATAAACTTTCGAGAGCCGTTCCCACGGTTATGTGGCAGATGGGAATTTGTTAATATCCGGTTGTAGAGAACTTGACACTTGACTTAATTAAAATGCATCAACCGCGTGTGTAGCCATGATGGTCTCTTTTCGGCGGAGTCCGGGAAGTGAACACGGTCTTTGTGTTATGATTGAACATAAGTAGTTTCAGGATCACTTCTTGATCACTTCTAGCTTCTCGACAGTTCCGTCGCTTCCCTTCTCGCTCTTATTTGCGTATGTTAGCCACCATATTTGCTTAGTGCCTGCTGCAACTCCACCTCATTACCACTTCCTACCCATAAGCTTAAATAGTCTTGATCTCGCGGGTTTTGAGATTGCTGAGTCCTCATGACTCACCAGATACTATTACAACAATTGCAGGTGCCGATGATACCAGTGCAGGTGATGCAACCGAGCTCAGTTGGGAGCTCAGCGAAGATATTGGTCGTTGCTATGTTTCATTTCATGTTGATCAGTAGTGGAGCCTAGTTGGGACGATCAGGGATCTAGCAGTTGGGTTATCTTCTTTTCTTTTGGCTTCGTCCGTAGTCGGACTATGTGTGTACTCTGATTGATGTATGATTTATTTAAGTACTTGTGTGAAGTGGCGATTGTAAGCCAACTCTTTATCCCAGTCTTGTTCATTACATGGGATTGTGTGAAGATGACCCTTCTTGCAACAAAACCACAATGCGGTTATGCCTCTAAGTCGTGCTTCGACACGTGGGAGATATAGCCGCATCATGGGCGTTACACCTTGTGTCGTCTGCCCCGCGAGGCTTGGCCCCTCACGAGGGTCTTGAGTGTTTGGTTGATGAAGATGGGCCGCATTGGGAAACTGGTTGAGCCATGCAGCAGGCCGCAGGCAGGAAAGTCTAGGGACCCCCGTTTCCAGAATGCCGACAGTAGCCCCCGGGCCCAAGGTGCGCTCGGACTTGGCTTAGCAGCAAAGCGAAAGGGCAAGTGCGGAGCGCCATGGGCCCCAATAGCATGTGGCCATGGTCGACGCATGGCGACTGATTGGACGTGGGCGTCTCAGCTTCCCGATGCATCCCCAATATCCGCCTGGCTAGGCGGCAATGGCACCCTACACAGTTATTTCCTCCTCGTAGGCAGCGTGCTTCCTATTCCCTCTTCTTCCTTGAGCTCCTGCTTCCGCTCCCAATCTGACTAGAGCTCTGCCCCATCCATTGCCATGGCGCCGACCAGTGTGAAAAAGGGGAAGAAGCCTCTGTGCTCAGCCAGTCCGCCCCCGACAATCGAGCCCGCCGTCGGCCGGTCGCTGGTGCTCAACCTGGAGGCCATGGGCAAGGTCTTCCCTATGCTCTCTTCCAGCTTCAACGAGTGTGGAAATACGATGTCTTGGCCAGTGTCCCGCCTCCACCGACAGGACAGTCACCGAGGTTCGGTTCTTCGTCGACGCCCTGTGGGCTGGCCTGGTTCCCCCTTTCTCCGCCTTTTTCAACGGAGTGCTTTCCCATATCAGATCCATATGATGCATCTTGATCCCCAATCCGTTACCCTTCACGCCGTCTTCGCCTTTGTTTGCGAAGCCATGGTGGGCATTACTCCTTCCGTCGCCCTCCTATGCCACTTCTTCCCGCTGCCCCTGACCGACCCCTCGCAGTGCTCTGGATTCGTGATCTTCCAGGCTGTGGCAGAGATGGCCGCCTTGGGGATTAACTTTGACCTCCCGTCGTCCACGAGCCGGTTTTGGATGCGGTGGGTGTACGTGGATGTCAGAGTGCACATCCGCATGCTCTCGTCTCCATCGTCACCTGCTGTCCCAAACCCTGGCTGGGGCCATGAGAGGCTCGTGAGCCCTCGCCTTTCCTTCCTTTGGTTCCGACTGAAGAGGTTGAAAGATCTCGGCATGACTGTGCCCCGGGTGGTGAAGGAGTTCCTGCGATGTTGCATTGCCCCTCTCCAGCGCCATTCCAGGTCGATGTGGGCCCTGGTTGGTGATCAGGATCGCATGAGGCTTTAGGAGTTGGAGCTATCGCCCGAAGCGCTAATGACTGTGCTTGAAGTCTTGACTGGCAACCCCTCGCTAGGCGATATGCCACAAGAGGGTAGCCTTCTGTATCTCTGCTCGAACAGGGTCGAGTTCACGGGACAGATGCCTTCCTTTGATGAGTGGGGGCTGCGCCCGGTTGGCCTTGTGGGGTCTCGTGAGAACCCTGTCATCGGGGCTCTCCTTCTTGCCGCCAGCACCGAGCTTGCCCTGAGAGCGGGTGCGGGGAGGCAAGCATCGCTTGAGGCCGGAGGCGCGGGTGTCAAGATGCTGACACCGCTTGAGGTTCCCGAGGCTTCATCCTCCAAAACTTATGAAGCTCGCCCTGAGGCGGTCGTCGAGGGGGAGATGCAGCCTGCGGCTCCTGAGGCCGGAGCTCCTGAGGTCGACTGCCTGGGTGCTACTCCAGCCTCACCCCGTGTTGGGCCCCACGTGCAGCGCCTAGGCCGGTTCCGCGTGGACTTCGCCGTGCTCCGCAAGAGGAAGGAGTCTTCGAGCTGCAGTGGTCGCACCTTTCAGCCTTTGAAGCATAGAAAATACATCGCCATAGATGAGTGGCTCTTCAGGATCCCTCCTGCCAAGCCCGCGGAGTCCCCTGAGAAGCAACCTCCTCCGGCCTTGACTTCATCGCTGGCCTTGAGCATCCTGAACCTACATGCTGCCCCTAACGCGGGGTCAGCCGGAGAAGCAAGCCTGCCTGCAAGGCGTCTTGAGCCCATGCCCTTGTTGCCTTTCCTTCGCAACCCTTCCTGGAGAACAGCCAGCCTGCCCAGGGCTCCTCCTCTGGTCATGGAAGGCGAATGGTGGGCCTCAATCCTTGGCTCCTCTTCAGGTGGTGACCCTGCGCCAGTCCGGGTCCCTTGCGAGGCCCAGCCAGCGATCATGGGGGCGCTAGCCCCCAGCCCCCTGCCGAGAGGGGGCGAACCTCTTCGAGCCCCGCCGATGGTGCCGATAAATTTTATTGCCAAGATCTTCACTGTCGTACAGACGGGTCAAGCTTGTGGGAATCATTTTCTGGATGACAGTCGTAAATACATCAAGAAGAAATTTAAAAATGTGAATTTCAAGAAGACGGAGAAGAAGATGAGTGTTGTACCTGAATGATTACGGATCCAATAAAGAGTTCGGAGAATTTGGCAGACGAGTACACCAACACTGTCAATTTTGGTGCGCCAAAGACCCTGATTTTTGTTGGACCTTCTACATCAGATACAAGCAATCTATCATGGAAAGGCGCATTCTCAATGACCATAATGTGGAATAGCTGGAGTGATCTCTTCCCAATTGAAGTCTTGTTGCAGGGCCAACAAGACACATGAATCCATTAGAGATTCGTCGAGGAATGTGGAGGCTAATGTACCTGTGGATTTGCCGAAGACGAAGGTACACGAACACAGTACAGTTGCGGAGCAGGTGCTCCATAAACTTCTTTGAGATGCCAACGTCTAAGAGGTCGAGCTACTTGAGTTAAGGGAGAAGAAGGGTGGGCGTGGCGTTAATCTGGGGAAAATAGTAGGAGCTGAAGCTGCCGCGGCTTTGGTGTGAGGCAGAGCGCATACAGCGGTTGTCGGTATCAAAACCGGCGGATCTCGGGTAGGGGGTCCCGAACTATGCATCTAAGGTCGATGGTAACAGGAGGCGAGGGACACGATGTTTACCCAGGTTTGGGCCCTCTCTATGGAGGTAATACCCTACTTCCTGCTTGATTGATCTTGATGAATATGTGTATTAGAAGAGTTGATCTACCACGTGATCGTAATGGCTAAAACCCTAGAAGTCTAGCATGTATGATTATGATTGCCTCTACGGACTAAACCCTCCGATTTATATAGACATCGGAGGGGACTAGGGTTATACAAAGTCAGTTACAGAGAAAGGAATCTTCATATCCGGATGCCAAGCTTGCCTTCCACGCCAAGGAGAGTCCTATCCGGACACATGTGAGCGTCTTCGGTCTTGTATATTCACAGCCCATCAATCCGGCCCATGTCAATAGGCCGGACGCCCGAGGACCCCTTAATCCAGGACTCCCTCAGTAGCCCCCGAACCAGTCTCTCAGTGATGATGAGTTCGGCACGCAGATTTTTTCGACATTGCAAGGCGGGTTCCTCCTCTGATTACTTCAAAGTACCTGACTTAAAGAGTAGTATTCGGCTTTTCATTTAATGTCGCACCCATTGGCTTCCGCACCTTCATGACTTTTAGCTTCCACGTGTCAAGCGAATACGAGAGGTCGGGGTATTTATGCACATACTGCCCTGACCATATAAGAAAGTTGTCTATTAAAGAGATGGGGATCTTCAGCTCCATTCCACACCAAGCGAGGAATCCTCGGAGCTTGCCAGCAGAAACCATTTCAACACGGCTAGCGCTCCTAGCTCTCCCTCCCATCCCCACAGCCCTAGAAAAGGCGATTGGGAGAAATGTTCCGTATCCCACAGTCGGCTAGTGAAGCTGCAGACACAGGGATTTCTTCCCCCCCCCCCCCCGCCCCCGCGGATCTAGTCTCTGTTCGAGCCGGATTGGCTTCCTTTGACGGCGGGGCTCAAGTGGAGAATTTCCCCAATCCATCTAGGGGGGAACGACTATGCTTCATTCCCTACTTGTTAAGAGGTGTTGGACTTCCAATCCACCCGTTCCTCCGAGGGCTTCTGGAGTATTATGGCCTCCAACTGCACAATTTCACTCCTGCCTCCATCCTGCACATCGCGGGTTACGTTGCTCTTTGTGAGCTATTCCTGGGTTGTGAGGCCCATTTTGAAAGGAAACTATTTTGCCTCGTCCCTCGTAGCCAAGAGGGATCAATATTTGAAGTGGGCGGAGCCGAGGTATGGCGCATCGCCGGGACCGGATACCTGTCTGGTACGCCGAAGAAGGCATCCAAAGAGTGGCCTTCTGAATGGTTCTATATTGAGGATGTCTCCCTTCCCGACCCAGTCCGAATGGGTCTTCCCGAATTTTCAAGTTCCGTTGAAGAAGCACCACAGCTGGCGCCCTCGGAGCCTTCAGGAGGAAGATAGCGCGGTAGTCCGTCAATTGATGAGCAAGATAAAGACGCTCGCCCGGTCCGGATTATCAATAGCTGAGGTAATGGCGACTTCCATAGTACGAGGGGTTCAGCCACTCCAATACAAAAGGTTTCCCATGTGGCACTATAATGGGGAAGATGACACCTCCCGCTATGGTCAGAAGGGTTCGGACTATACAAAGGGGAGAAAGAGGAGTTCACTCGTATTAATCACCGAGATGGATTTTCCATGTACAATCCTCCTAGCTGGGTGAGTTCCAATCCCACTACTCTACTCATTCTACTCCCTGAGTCACCTTCAATGGACATTAATCCATCCATTTGTGACAGGAATGGCGAAATATCACCAAGGGGCTCCACAGCCCCTCCCCACAGCCAGCGGACCACAACCGGGACCTTGACTCCGGATTCAAAGAGGATCCAGATATATTCGTGGAGCTCGAGGATGGGGTATTCTACCAGGTGAGCTATGACGGCACGGA
This sequence comes from Triticum aestivum, assembly GCF_018294505.1. Taxonomy (NCBI): domain Eukaryota; kingdom Viridiplantae; phylum Streptophyta; class Magnoliopsida; order Poales; family Poaceae; genus Triticum; species Triticum aestivum. Next base: position 190,185,081 of record NC_057804.1, read on the forward strand.
AGTGGCCATCACCACCGACTATCCCGGTCTTCTCCCTGCCTCACAAGTAAGTAACCTAGAGACATCTCTTCTAAAAGAGCTTCCTCATTATGCCTCACCGACCAGTGCGAGCTTGACAACGCGAAGGCCGAGGCGTACCTTGCGGCCTCGCGAGAGGCCTGTGCCCGAGCTCTGGAGGAGGCTCGGGAAGCAGATTATCATCGCGAGATTGCAAAGAAGCGTGCGTGGGAGCTCCAAGCCTTGTGCGCCTCTCTCGAGAAGCAAGTGGAGCTGCTTGAGGCTGCCCTTGCGTCGCTGAAGGGGGCAAGTGTCGAGGAGGAGGAGCTCCGGAAGCGTGAGGAAGCGCTGACGCTAGATGCCCACGAGCGCAATCTTGATCTTGAGCGACAGGAGACGAGGGAGCGCCAGGTTGCCCAGGCGGAGGACGATGTTGGCGCGCGCGGGGCTCGAGTCCAGGAGGAGGTCAACCGCCGCGTGGCAGAGGCTCGCGCAGATCTTGTGAGCAGGTATGACCTAAAGCTAAAGCTGGTTGAAGCCGAGGCTATGGGCAGGACTGCCGCCCTTAGGTCCAAGCTGACTGAAGAGGAGCAGTGCGCAGAGGCTGCCGCAGCCACCCTGGTCTCGGCGCAGACCGAGTTGGCCTCCGCCCGTGCCGAGCTACTTCCTCTTCAGCAGCGGGTTGACGACGTCGAGTCCATTGTGCAGCAGAACAGATAGGAAGGGCTCCAACGGCAGATGCTAGAGCACATGCACGACCCCATGCACCAGGACCTGAGGAACAGGGCCAACACGACTCTGGGCAACATCTGTAATGAGAATGCCCCGCATCCTCATGTGACCAACTATGCCAGTCATCTCCCCTTCTTCACTGATGTGGTGACGCGCCTGGAGAACCGCTCCGAGAGAGCTCACCAGCTTGTCGACGAGAGGAGCCGCAGCCTGGTAAGGCGTGCATTCTCCCGTATCTTCAGCCATCTTCAGAACACCAATCCCACCTTCGACTTTGACGTTGTCATTGCCCCGGTGCCCGAGTCCATCGGGGGTGACCTGGCATAGTGGGTGGAGGACAACATGGACGCACTTGTCAGGGCCTTCGCTTCCGACGATGACGGGGTGGTAGTCGCGGCGGATGGAGGCGACGTGGTCGATGGTGGTGATGGTGGCGTCGGTGATGGCGATGGTGATGCCAGCGACAGCAATAGTGGCGCCAGTGATGCATCTGGAGGCGACCAGGAGGATGCGGTGAGCGACATGTTCGACTGATCCCGTGTTTCTCTGTTGTTTGTCCTGCATACAGAAGCTTGGGCGCGGCCCCAAAGGGTATAAGAGCATTTTGGGAGGGGATGCCCCTCATGAAAAAAGATTGTCGTTTTCATGCTTTCAGGGCCAAGCTGAATACATGCTTCTGTGGGCTTACGGGCTCTGCGGCGAGCTTGTTGTTGTAGTTTACCTTTAGCCAGGACAAGTCCTCGACCGACTCGTGAGGTCGTGAGCTTCCGGGGATCCCCTGAGGGACCTGCTGACCCGGTCGAGAGGGCCTCGCGAGAGCAAGTACCGGCCGTAGTAGGGCATGCGCATAGTGTATGTGCGCTTCGCCCAGCCCCGCCCGCGAGGGGCTCGTGAGGGGAAGGCACCTAGTGCGAACTCCAAATTAAGGCAGAAACCAAAACACAAGAAATCGCATGAACGAGAAAAGGCACCCCTCCCACACACACACAAACAAATGCAAACTCAACTTCAACTTAAATCTGAGGCAAGGAAGCTCGACCACAGAAAGGGAGGCAAAAAGAAAAAGGCCGCGTCCGGCCCCTAGTCTAGTCTTTAACGTCTTCTCACCAGCGCGGAGCTAAGTGCTGCCACTGGGCGTGGGAGGGATCCCCCGAGGCCCAAGGGTGGCACTCTGGAGACTCCGGGGCGTGTACAGCCCCACTCATTATTATGTGAGAGTGTCATGGGCGGCGAGCTTCATAGGCACTGGGCCTTCTTCACAGGCACCGGGCCTTGCTTCATATCGCCAGACGAGGGCCCCGCCTTGCGGCACCCTCGACCACCATTGGCGGCGACCGGAGACCAGGACGATGCCAAAGGGGTAAAGGGGACGCCAGCGGCGCCCTCGGCGACCACGGGTCCTCTGCCGGGGGTAGGCTTTGCAGCACCTCCCTGGCAGAGGGCCTACCTATAGGATCGAAAGTACGTCTAGAAGGGGGGATTAGACTACTTGAGCAAATAAAAATGTAGCCTTTTCCCAATTTTAGTTCTTGGCAGATTTTAACAAATTAGCACAAGTCAAGCAATCAACCTACACATGCAATTGTAAGAGTATAGCGGCGAAATGTAAAACAATTGCATATGAAGGTAAATGGAGGAGTTTGAGGGAGTAAACACAATGTTGACATGGAGATCTTTTAGCCATGGTTCCGATAGGTGGTGCTATCGTACATCCACGTTGATGGAGACTTCAACCCATGAAGGGTAACGGTTGCGCGAGTCCATGGAGGGCTCCACCCACGAAGAAGCAACCTTGTCTACCCCACCATGTCCGTCACCCACGAAGGACTTGCCTCACTAGGATAGATCTTCACGAAGTAGGTGATCTCCTTGCCCTTACACACTCCTTGGTTCAACTCCACAATCTTGTCGGAGGCTCCCAAGTGAAACCTAGCCAATCTAGGAGACGCCTCTCACCAAGAAGTAACAAATGGTGTGTTGATGATGAACTCCTTGCTCTTGTGCTTCAAATGATAGTCTCCCCAACACTCAACTCTCTCTCATAGGATTTGGATTTGGTGGAAAGAAGATTTGAGTGGAAAGCAACTTGGGGAAGGCTAGAGATCAAGATTTATGTGGTAGGAATGGAATATCTTGACCTCAACACAAGTGTAGGTGGTTCTCTCTCAGAAAATGTATGTTGGAAGTGTAGGCATGTTCTGATGGCTCTCTCCACGAATGAAGAGTGGGTGGAGGGGTATATATAGCCTCCACACAAAATCTAACCGTTACACACAACTTACCAAACTCGGTGGGACCGAGTAGTGAAACTCGGTCGGACCGATTTATTAAACAATGTGACCGTTAGGGTTTTCGGTGGGACCGACATGTCATCTCAGTGGGATCGATATGGTTAGGGTTAGGGCATAACGTAATCTCGGTGATACCGATTACACAAACTCGGTGAGACCAATTTTGGTAATGGACACACAGAGGGTGGGTCAGGCAAACTCGGTGGGACCGATTCGCTCATCTCGGTTAGACTGAAACGTTACGAAAGGGAAACAGTGAGTTTGCATTGCAATCTCGGTGGGACCGATCGCTCATCTCGGTTTGACCAAAATGTTATGAAGGGAAACATAGAGATTGCAATCCCATCTCGGTGAGACCGAGATCCCTATAGGTGAGACTAAAAAGACTAGGGTTTGTGGCAGTGGCTATGACATCTAAACTCGGTGGCGCCGGATAGATGGTTTCGGTGGGACCGAGTTTGAATTTTGGTTTCGGTCATATGTGGATGTGAGAAAGTAGTTGAGGGCTTTCGAGCATATCACTAAGCATTTTGAGGAAGAAACTCATTAAGCAACACCTCATCTCTCCTTGATAGTATTGGCTTTTCCTATAGACTCAATGTGATCTTGGATCACTAAAATAGAAAATGTAGAGTCTTGTGCTTTGATCTTGAACCAATCCTTTTGTCCTTAGCATTTTGAGGGATCCACTTTTCTCATCCATGCCATGCCAATCATTGAGCTTTCCTGAAATATTTATCTTGAAATAGCATTAGCTCAATGAGCTATATGTTGTTAGGAGTTACCAAAACCACCCAGTGATAGTTGCACTTTCAATCTCCCCCTTTTTCGTAATTGATGACAACATATAGATCAAAGCTTCAACAAATGATAATAAGATTGAAAAACATCATCGCTTTGAGAAGTATGTGATAAGCAAGAGCTCCCCCTAAAGTTGTGCACTAAAATTTGCTTTGGACTGCAAATGCACAATGAGTTAGGATCATGGGTCACTCTTCCATGTCACATACATCTTGGTGGAGTGATCAAAATGATTATACTTAAACACATGCACTCATCACCAAGCAAAGTGAATGATCATATAAGGATATAAAAGATAATGTCATCCAACAAGCATTAAGGTAGCATATGATCAAACACATGATTATCCAAGTATCTCACAAAAGGCATAATGTATCAAGCTAACAAAGAACTAAAGAAGTTCAACCACCAAAATCAGGAGAGATCAAAAGCAACATTATCTCTCTAAGCCTATGATCTATACATTTTTCTCCCCCTTTGGAAATAAGTTACCAAAAAGTTCAAAATTGCATAGTGCTAATCAACTCTCAGGCTTGGTCTTCATGAGGTGGTGTAGAGATGACTCCAAGTACGAAAGCATCAGTTGATGTAGCTGGAGCTGGTGGAGTGGGTGCTGGAGCTGGAGGCACTGAGGTTGTGGCAGCTGGTGCAGAAGACGTAGCTCTGGTGTCTGGAACAGGCACTGCAGCAGATCTCTGACCTCTGGGCACTCTAGCAATTGCATATGTGGTAGACTTGCCCTTCTTCTCCTCCACATCCTCCTGAAGTTGCTCAACTGTAGTTTGGTTTTCTATGACCTTTACCTCAAGTGCATAAACCTTGTGCTCTATAATTCTCTCCAAACTCTCCTGGTTTTGAGTCAGGGTGGCCAAGCCCTTCTCAATCCTCAAGGTGGAGGCAATCAAGTAGCCAAGCCGGTCTTGCTTGCTCTTCAGAAACACTTCAGATGCCTCTTCAGTAGTTGGCATCTTTGCAGCTTTCTCTGCCCTTGCTTTCTCTCTCTTTTCATGTGCTTGCACAGATGATGGTTCCTCCTCATTCATCTCAACAGTGTTATGTTCAAATTCAGGGTATAGAGGTAGATGCTCCTTATCCAAAAGATATGTGCATGTTCCCATCTTTGAGTTGATGAGCTCCTGAATGTGTGGAGCATACCCACAACTCCTCTTCTGATCAGTTGTTGTTCTCTTGATTGTTTCCACAATAAGGCTCATGACTTTGAATTTCTTAGGTATATCAAACAAGTGCAGCAAGTTGATAGCATGACCTCTGATCATCTTGTTATCTCCTGACTTGGGAAGCAGTGTGTGCCTAAGTATCCAGTTGATTGTAGGCAGACCAGACAACAAGTAGTGTACAGATCCAAGCTTGTGAGTTTCCAAAGCTTTTTCTGTTATCTCTCTGTACATGTGAGCCATAGAGTTGTGGTCTTTCTTCTTCTCTGCATATACATCCAAATCATCTTCAGATTCCTTTGGGGCATTGATCAACTCAGCCCATTCTTCAACTGTGGATTGGTACCTAGTACCTTCAGACATCCAGACAATCCTCCTGTCTGGGTAGAAGTGAGATGTGGAGTAAAAATGCATGATGAGCTCATCATTCCACTTGGTGAGCTTCTGGGCAACAAAGTCATCAACTCCACAAGACTTGAAGCTGTCATACACTCCTGGATAGTGAGCTTCATTCTTCTTGATTTATTCCCAGTTGATCCATCTCATGTCACACACAATGGGCTTCTTGTCAAGCAAAATTGTTTCATAAAAGTCCTGTTGCTCCTTTGTGTGGAATCTGTAGTCAACTGCTGTCCTTCTCCTCACAGCATAAGGATCTGACTGTCTCCACAATCTCAGTCCAGCATCCTTTCGGATATGCATGTCTTCAGCAACTGGATGAGCATCGTTGTGAGCAGGAATCTTGGTCTTCAACTTTCTCAGAACAAGTGAATCATCTTCTTCTTCAGCAGCTTCAGGCACTGGGGCCTTGTTCTTCTCAGATGCAGGTATACTTCTGGTGTTCCTCTTGGGTTTAGGCTTTGGTGCTGGTGCAACAGCCTTGGGAGCAGCTTTGGGCTTAGATGGAGCAGCCCCTGACTTGATTGCATCTCCTATTAGCTTCGAAGCTTTAGGAGCTAGTGCAACATCCTCTTCCTCTTCTTCTTCCTCATCAGAATCTCTCCTCATAGAGGGCTTGCCAAGGACTTTGGCAGTAGTACTTCTCACTCTCTTCTTCTTCTTATCTTGGCCAGCAGCTTCTTCATTAGACTCAATGGTGAACTTCATGGTTTCACCAGTGGCAACCTTCCTAGGTTTGGAAGTGGGCACTCTCTAGGGAGGTGCCTTTCTGTTCATGCCTGGCTTTGTGGTTGCAGCTGTGCCATACTCCTTTTTCAGCACCTTCTTCTTAGAAGTGGCCTCATCCTCAACAGCAATGTGGTCCACGGAGGGCTCCACCCATGAAGGGTCCACGAAGAAGCAACCTTGTCTATCCCACCATGGTTGTTGCCCACGAAGGACTTGCCTCACTAGGGTAGATCTTCATGAAGTAGGCGATCTCCTTGCCCTTACAAACTCCTTGGTTCAACTCCACAATCTTGTCGGAGGCTCCCAAGTGACACCAAGCCAATCTAGGATACACCACTCTCCAAGAAGTAACAAATGGTGTGTTGATGATGAACTCCTTGCTCTTGTGCTTCAAATGATAGTCTCCCCAACACTCAACTCTCTCTCATAGGATTTGGATTTGGTGGAAAGAAGATTTGAGTGGAAAGCAACTTGGGAAGGCTAGAGATCAAGATTTATGTGGTAGGAATGGAAGATCTTGACTCAACACAAGTGTAGGTGGTTCTCTCTCAGAAAATGTATGTTGGAAGTGTAGGCATGTTCTGATGGCTCTCTCCACGAATGAAGAGTGGGTGGAGGGGTATATATAGCCTCCACACAAAATCTAACCATTACACACAACTTACCAAACTCGGTGGGACCGAATAGTGAAACTCGGTCAGACCGATTTAGTAAACAATGTGACCGTTGGGGTTTTCGGTGGGACCGACATGTCATCTTAGTGGGACCGATATGGTTACGGTTAGGCCATAACGTAATCTCGGTGAGACCGATTACACAAACTCGGTGAGACCGATTTTGGTAATGGACACACAGAGGGTTGGTCAGGCAAACTCGGTGGGACCGATTCGCTCATCTCGGTTAGACTGAAACGTTACGAAAGGGAAACAGTGAGTTTGCCTTGCAATCTCTGTGGGACTGACCGCTCATCTCGGTTTGACCAAAACATTATGAAGGGAAATAGAGAGATCCCTATCGGTGAGACCGAAAAGACTAGGGTTTGTGGCAGTGGCTATGACATCTGAACTCGGTGGCGCCGGATAGATGGTTTCGGTGGGGACGAGTTTGACTTTTGGTTTGGGTCATATGTGGATGTGAGAAAGTAGTTGAGGGTTTTGGAGCATATCACTAAGCATTTTGAGCAAGAAACTCATTAAGCAACACCTCATCTCTCCTTGATAGTATTGGCTTTTCCTATAGACTCACTGTGATCTTGGATCACTAAAATAAAAAATGTAGAGTCTTGTGCTTTGAGCTTGAGCCAATCCTTTTGTCCTTAGCATTTTGAGGGATCCACTTTTCTCATCCATGCCATGCCAATCATTGAGCTTTCCTGAAATATTTATCTTGAAATAGCATTAGATCAATGAGCTATATGTTGTTAGGAATTACCAAAACCACCCAGGGATAGTTCCACTTTCACTACCTCCGGGGGATGCCTTGCTCCGCGCGCAGTGGGGAGAGGCCTGGCTCCCGGCCCCTCTCCTGCAACCCCAGTGCACTCCTCTTGGGGGAAGAGAGGCTACCGAGCTAGGGCCGCCGTCCGCTGCTTTGACCTGAACCTCCTGTGACCCATGGTTAGCATAAGCTTGCTCCTGAGGAATTAGCGGTACCCGGTAGCTGCCGCTGCTAGCGCGATTGGTGAGGCTTCCTTGAGGCTCCTGAAGAGGCTCGGCTTCTGGTGTCTCTTCCTCCCAGCCTGGCCCGAGGAACAAGCCAGAGTCGTCTTCCAGTGCGTACTCCCGATCCACCATGCGGGGCACTTAAGCATCCGAGGTCGCTGCCTCAAAGACTTTGCCGTAGTGCCCCACGCTCCAGGTTGCCTGACCTAGCGCGCCGCCTTGAGGATGGTAGGGCCGTGGCCCGCCTGGGCCGTAGGCGGCTATGCACATGCCCTCGCTCGTCGGAGGTCGTGCTGGTGCAGCCTGGCGTCCGGCGCCGATGGTTGCGCTGGTTTCGACGAAGCCTTGGGGCGTGCTTGGGGGCACGCGGGCGCATAGAGGCCTATCGCGTGATCCGACCGGGGCCCGGGGTGGAAGCTGGAAGCAGAAGGGCAGTGCCCCTGAGGCCGTGGCATCCAGGAGCTCGGCAACGCGCTCCAGTAACGCATCCCGACCGCTCTCCATCAACCTGCATCGCAGCAGCTCCCGAGGCACGGTGAGTGCGGCTCGCATGTTTGCTTGCTCCCGTCGGGTGTGCGGCGTCATGGCCGCGGCGTGGATTGAGGCCCTTGCAGCTGCCCGCACCTACCGCGGAGTAAGGGCGGGCAGCGCGAGACCACGCCGCCCTTACCCTGCAGCGTTCTGTGGTGCGCGAGCTGCCTAAGGCGTGGGGTTGAGGTCTTCTTGGGCAGGCAGCGTGGCACGGGCTGTCTAGGCCGCCCAGTAGTCGGTGTTGGTCATAGGATCACCAGACATGGATGCGACGAGGCGACGGGACGCAGATTGGCAGAAGGAAGACTCTGGTGCACCCCTACCTGGCGTGCCAAATGTCGGATATCGGGTTCCGGCAAAACCCTTAAAGTTTGAACACTGGGGTGTGCATGAATATTTCCCCCTACCGAATCTCGCTCTCAGCCTCGCCGCGATCCCTAAGCTAGATCGATGAACTCACAACACAAGAGACACGAGATTTATACAGGTTCGGACCACCATTGTGGTGTAATACCCTACTCCTATGTGTGGTGGTGGATTGCCTCTTCGGCTGATGATGAACAGTACAAGGGAAGAACAGGTGTGTTCTTGAGCTGGTGTGGTGTTCTGCTTCGGAAGGATTTGACCCGTCCCTTCTACTGTGGTGGCTAGCCCAATTTATAGAGGCCCTGGTTCTCTTCCCAAATATTGAGCGAGAAGGGATTCAACAAAACCCATTTTGAAAGGGGACAGCTAGTACAAGCTATCCTGACTAAAGGTGGTCTTCGCCTGCCAAAGGCGCTGGTGGTGACGCCGTCTTGGGCTCCACGGTGACCTCCATCCTGTCGTCCTGCTAGTCTTGGTCTTGTTGCACCGATATGGAAACCTTTGCCTGATGCCTTGGTACTCCGCACCTGCGCTTGCCCCCTTAGCAGTAAAGAGGAAACGAGGACACTGTGCGGGCTGGCACCCGCCTGGCCTCGGTCGTCATGGCTTGTGTCACGGGAACCTCGCGAGGTATCCCTTGCCTTGATCTCCCCGCCTCCTCGCGAGCCTGCCTGGTGAGGCCACTCCTAAGGAGGCCTTGCGTCATCCGCCCTGCGAGGATTGGCCCCTCGCGAGGGTTTGAGTGTTTGGTTGATGAAGACGGGCCGCACTAGGCCACTGGTTGAGCCACGCAGCAGGCCGCATGCAGGCAAGTCTGGGGACCCCTGTTCCCAGAACGCCTAGAGTGCCAATGCAGGGAAGGACATCCGCCGCTTGATTACTTTCTCGATCCACATGATGAAACTCGAGCCCCTCGAACCAAACCGACATTTTGAGAACGACGTTACGGTAAGCGGCCATTTTTGGATCTTTGGCATCGAAATCTCTGTTTATTTGAGATATTGCGAGGTTTGAATCCCCGCGCACTTCCAGATGTTGTATTCCCATGGAGACAGCCATCCGAAGACCATGCAATAAGGCCTCGTATTCGTCTGCGTTGTTGGAATCTGTGTATAATATTTGGAGTACGTACTGAACTGTATCTCTAGTGGGGGATGTTAGGACAACGCCCAATCCTAAGCCGCCAGCATTTTGGAGCCATCGAAGTGCATGACCCAGTTGGAATATGTGTCGTATTCTTTAGGGAGTTCGGCCTCCGTCCATTCGGCGACGAAGTCGGCGAGTACTTGGGATTTAATGGCCCGGCACGGTTTGTATGTTATGTCGAATGGGAGGAGCTCAATGGCCCACTTGGCAATCTGTCCCATGGCACACGGTTGTTTATTACGTCATTGAGTGGTACTTTGGAAGCCACCATGATTGAGCACTCTTGCAAGTCGTGTCGTAGCTTCCGGGATGCCATGAAGACCGCGTATGCTATTGTTTGGTAATGACGGTACTAGGATTTGCATGGTGTGAGGACAGTGGATACGTAGTATACCTGCTTCTGAAGCGGGAATTTGTGTTCGTCCTCTTCTCGTTCCACGACGAGCACCACACTCACGACTTGGTGTGTTGCCGATATATATAATAACATGGGTTCACCGACATTTGGTGCGGCCAAGACTGGGTTGCTCGCTAAAAGAGCCTTATTTCTTCCAGTTCGGCCGTTGTCGCGTCCGTCCACTCGAAGTGATCGGTGCGTCGGAAAAGGCGATAAAGTGGCAATGCTTTTTCTCCTAGTCTGGAGATAAAGCGGCTTAAAGCTGTCACACATCTAACTAGTTTTTGGACTTGTTTAAGGTCTATTGGCATTGCCAACTGCGACAAAGCTTGGATTTTGGTTGGGTTCGCCTCAATTCCTCTATTGGAAACGATGAATCCCAGTAGTTTTCCAGCGAGAACGCCGAAAACGCACTTTTCGGGATTGAGCTTGATGTCATATGTGTGGAGGTTGTCGAATGTGAGACGCCGATCATCTATTAATGACTCGACATAGCTAGTTTTGATGACTACGTCATCCACATATGCTTCAACTGTCTTGCCGATTTGTTTCTCCAGACATGTTTGAATCATGCATTGGTAGGTGGCGCTGGCGGTTTTGAGCCCAAAGGGCTTAGTGTTGAAGCAGAAAGGCTCGTATGGGGTAATAAATGCCGTTGCGGGTTGATCGGACTCCTTCATCTTGATTTGATGGTATCCGGAGTATGCGCCGAGGAAACACAGTGAGTTGTGTCCGGCAGTAGCATCGATAATCTGATCGATGCGGGGGATAGGGAAGGGATCCTTAGGGCAAGCCTTGTTGAGGTCTTTGAAGTTGACACATAGGCGCCGGGATTTATCCTTCTTTGGTACCATCACCAGGTTTGCTAGCCAGTCCGGGTGTTTTATTTCTCTAATGAATCCGGCCTCGAGTAACTTGGCTGGCTCCTCCCCCATAGCTTGTCGTTTGGGTTCTGAAAAGCGTCGTAGTGTTTGCTTGACCGGCTTGTATCCCTTCAATATATTGAGGCTGTGTTTGGCTAGCCTTCATGGGATCCCTAGCATATCAGAAGGGTGCCAGGCGAATATGTCCCAGTTTTCGCGTAGGAACGCTCGCAGTGCCGCGTCAACCGTTGGGTCCAGCTGTGCCCCAATGGATGTTGTCTTCTTGGGGTCCGTCGGTGGACTTGGAATTTGACTATTTCGTCTGCTGGTTTAAAGGGGGTGGATTTGGGTCGCTTGTCTAGGATCACGTTGTCCCTATCCATCGTGGAGCGTAATGCAGTTAACTCTTCGACCGCGAGGGCTTCAGACAATGCCTCGAGGGCCAGGGCTGCGGTTTTGTTTTCGGGGCGGAGTGCTATGTCTAGATCACTGGCAAGAGTGATAATACCATTGGGCCCGGGCATCTTGAGCTTCATGTACCCGTAATGGGGTATAGCTTGGAAGCATGCAAATGCATCTTGCCCTACTAAGGCGTGATATTCACTGTTGAAATGGGCCACTTGACAGGTTATCTCTTAGGACCAATAATTCTCTGGCGTGCCGAATACCACATCGAGTGTGATTTTTCCCACGCATCATGCCACCTGACTAGGAATGATTCCTCGAAGGTCGAGCTACTTTGCTCAATGCGGCTCCTGTCTATTTCTATTTTGTTGAGAGTCTCCTCGTAAATGAGGTTTAGTCCACTGCCGCCGTCCATGAGCAATTTGGTAAGCCGAAAGCCGTCACGGTCGGACTAAGGACCAAGGCAGCTGGTGCCCGAACTATCCTGAATTGTGGTTCATCGCTGGCATTGTAAGTTATGGCTGTGTCATTCCAGGGGTCTATTGCTGCAACTTGGCAGACATCAGCAAGGCCGCGTAGTGCCCTTTTGCGCCTATTGTTTGAGGCGAAAGTCTCGAAGGCCGTTAATACTTTGAGTTCGTCGTCTTCCGTGGGGTGTTGCCATGTGGTATTTTTGGTGAGGAGATCCTCGCCGCTCTTGGCCACTTGCCGGAGTATCCAACATGCTCTAAGGTTGTGGGTTGGTATGGTATCCGGCGTTGTGTGTATTTTGCATGGCCTATCGAGCCATCTCGCCAGAACGGTTCTGCGCTCTGTAATGGGCTTCGATTTCTTTACTATTGGATCGGGCGACCGACGAGGGTGCATCCTTTTTGCCCGGACAAGGGGTTGAGTGGAAACTGGTGGCTCCCAAGAAGCTGCCTGAGTTTTCCAGGCGCTTTAAATTACGGAGTACATTTGTACTAATGTTGCCAAGTCAGCGAAGTGTAATACATAACGGCGGTTAATGGCACTGACGATTCCCTCGTCCGTGCAATTGTTGCAGAATAATGAGATCGCGTCTTCATCGCGGTAGTCTTTGATCTTGTCTTTGACAAGGAGGAATCTGGCCCAAAAGTGATGGACCGTTTCTTGAGACCGTTGTGTATGTGCATAAGATCGTGTGTATCTGGGTGGGTGGGTGGATTTAAGTCCGAACCCTGACCCAATTTCGGATCTGGAGTTTGAGAAACTTCTGAGCTTAACAATTCGGGCTCTGGGATATCAACCAATTTTTCAGGTCCACCGTCTGACTCTAGGTTCGGAGTACAGGGCACGTCTTTCCACAGATAGGTATCTGGTTCTTCGAGTTCGGAAATCCAAACATAGATCATCCTCAATATAGAGGAAGAGTTGTGGTATTGCTCCTCCACTACCGCTATCTGATGGGTTATCTCCGAAGAATTGATTTCTCTCTGATCGGGTTTAAGCCCAATCCGATCGTAGTCTGTAGCGACCCCCAAGGCGGTGATGCGATCCTGGAGTTCTTTTAAAGACGACAACTCCATCGGATTCATCTGTTTGGAGTATTTGGAGTCAACACGGAGGCGATTTTCGATGACCCGAGAAGTCATCGTTGGCCCAACGGCCGAACGGGCGGTCATGGTAAAGCCGCCCAGCCAGAGGGTTTGGGCTGAGGCAAGGGCTCCTCCGGAGGTGATATTGTCCTTGGTAACAAGGCGAGCCATCGATCCTATCTCCAATGTCACAACAGAAATCTCAATGAAAGCACCAATGTCGGTGTCAAAACCGGCGGATCTCAGGTAGGGGGTCCCGAACTGTGCATCTAAGGTCGATGGTAACAGGAGGCGGGGGACATGATGTTTACCCAGGTTCGGGACCTCTCTATGGAGGTAATACCCTACTTCCTGCTTGATTGATTTTGATGAATATGAGTATTCCAAGAGTTGATATACCACGAGATCGTAATGGCTAAAACCCTAGAAGTCTAGCCTATATGATTATGATTGCCTCTACGGACTAAACTCTCCGGTTTATATAGACACCAGAGGGGACTAGGGTTATACAAAGTCGGTTACAGAGAAAGGAATCTTCATATCCGGATGCCAAGCTTGCCTTCCACACCAAGGAGAGTCCCATCCGGACACAGGTGAGAGTCTTCGGTCTTGTATCTTCACAACCCATCAATCCGGCCCATGTCAATAGGCCAGACGCCCGAGGATCCCTTAATCCAGGACTCCCTCAGCGGCAGAGAGCGACATCGTCCAGCTTGAAACCTGAGTTCCTCGAGATGATCTAGGGCGGGGGATAAGAACCACTCGTCGAACTGGGCTTGGACCTTGCAGTTGGTACTGAACATGCGGATGTCAAGGCGTCTGGCTAGCCTAGGGTGTGATGAAAGGATCTTGGAAACTGCGGCCATGCGTTTGTAATCCCCATCGCAGTGGCAACTGTCAACTGGGAGTTTGAGGGGGACGCGGCACTAGAGAGGGGGTGCCACCGCCGGGAGAGCAGGGTGGTTCGCATGGAAGATTTGGTGGGGAGAAGGCCGATGATGACGGGCAGCATGTCATCGGGGAGGCTGCTGATGAAGTCCAGGCTCGCCCGATGCGGCTTTGGCTCGAGCCGCCTCCGCTTGTTGGCTGCCTTGCCATCCATCTCAGCCGGTGGCGACGCTGGTGTACACGTGTGCTGGTGCGTATTATGTGATGGGTGTGCGCGAGTGTGTCCTTCTGTGCATGACGCCTCGCAGTGGTGAAGTATGCGTGAGTGCGTCCTTCACGCGAAAGAAGTGTGCCCTCAATTTACTAGCGTGCGAGGTGCTACCCCGAGTGATTTCAAATTTGTTTACTTCACCACGTGTCAGATGGGCCTCTAGTTTACTTATTTTCACCCACTGCCACATGGGCTAGGACACGAAGATAGAGAACACAAGCTGACAAGGCAGCATGTGGACTGGTTGACCCATCAACTAAACAATATACAGAGCAATACGCTGACATAGTGACTGTATAATCTCTCAGTATAGAGAGTTCGAGTGAGATGGGAGGCCCGTGAGAGATAGTAGAGAGAGAAAGAGCTACTCCCTTCGTTCGATAATGTAGTGCCTATATTTTTTTAAAGTCAAACTTTTGAAACTTTGACCAAGTTTATAAAGAAATCACTTATATCTACAATACCAAAGATACATGACAGTATGAAGTAAGTACATGTTGTGATGAATCTAATGATCGTTCCAGATGTAAATGTTTTTCTCCACATATACCTGGTCAAACTTTTCTGAGGTTTGACTTTTCAAGACATCGATATGCTTATGGACATGAGAGAGTACCTAACTGGAGAGAGAGAGAGTATGTGAAATAGAAAGTGAGTGAAAAAAGTGTGTGTGTGCATGTGTGAAAGAGACATGGACAACACACGATAAAGTAGAGAAAAAGTGTGTGTGTGTGTGTGTGTCTTATGCAAACATATCACACATGCATCTTCGACTGCAGAAGCAAGGTGAGGATATAGTGTGTGGTTGTTTGCAACCGAGAGAGAAAGACCCCTAGCACGTGGCCAAGAGAGGTTTGACAAATAAGGGAGATAGATCGAGAGAGACGTATGGAGAAAATGTAGACATGGTGTGGAGAGAGTGTATGTTTGTGACAAAGAGATCCCCTAGAGATCATTTTGGGACTACATGGGTGGGAGATCGAGCGACAAGGTGTGTGCGCGATAGAAGATACCCCAAGAGATATCGAGATAGACATATGGATGGAAGGAGACAATACATGTGTTCCTGATGGCTAGTGAGAGATAGTCATACTTAGGGGGGAGCGAGTGCATGCGCCTATGATGGAGTGAGGGATTATGGCACTTAGGGGGGTGCGTGTCACATAGAGAGAGAACAAGGGCGGAGAGTGTTAGATGGGTCTATGTAGCGCGAGCGAGATATGTGTATGTGTGAACCAGGGAGATATAAAGTTTGAGAGAGATAGAGGAGCCCCGATACGACAGAGTACTGCGTCAGATAGCTGAGAGGGGGAAAGAGATATTCCATCCGCTCGATAATGCGGTGCATATAAATTTTTTAGAAGTCGAACTTTGGCAACTTTGACCAGGTTTACCCAAATATTATTTATATCTAGAATACCAAAGATACATCATACGAAACTACATCTCATGATGAACCTAATGATATATGTTTGTCGTTCTAGATGTAAATGTTTTTATCTACATACATGGTCAAACTTTGTGATGTTTCACTTTTCAATAAATCTATATGCTATGGACCGAAGAGAGGCCTAAGTCGAGATAGATCAAGTGCGTGTGAAGGAGAATGGGTGAGTGTGCAAAAAGAGTGTGTGTGTGTGTGTGAAAGAGAAATGGACAACAAACGATAAATTAGAGAAAGTGTGTGTGTGTTCATTTCTTATGCAAACATATCACTCATGCATCTCCGAGATAGAAAAGTGAGGTGAGGAGATACACAAAGATATTTAGTGTGTGATTGTTTGCAACGGAGAGATACACCCCTATAGCACTTTTCCAATAGAGGTCTGGCCAACAAGGGACAAAGGTCGAGAGGGACGCATGGAGAAGATGGATGCATGAGGAGGGAGAGAGGGTGTGTTTGTGATAGAGAGATCCCTCGAGACCGTGAGGGTACTATATGGGTGGGAGATCAAGGGACGTGGTGCGTGTGCGATAGAAAGATGCCCCGAGAGAAATCGAGATAGACCATGCACATGTTTGCGATGGAGACTAAAAATTAGCTAGTCATATACATATAGGGGGGACTGTGTGTGCCTACAATTGAGTGAGAGACCATCATCTTGGATAGGCGTGAGATTGTGTGTGTGTGCCTGTGAGATGGAGAGAGGACGAGGGAGAGAGAGAGAGAGAGAGAGAGAGAGAGAGGGAGGGAGAGAGAGAGTTTTAGCTGGGTCTATCAAGTGTGAGTGAGATATGCATGTGTATGTGTGACCCAGTGATATGGAGCGTTTGAGATAGAGACGGAAGAGCTCCGAGATAGCAGAGTGGTGCGTGAGAGAGTTACGGGCAACGAGCCAGAGAAATTGTGTGTGTACGATGAGTGCACCCAAGATAGTTAGCTTGGACTACAGAATCATACATAGTGTGCGAGAGATTCCTATACATGGAGTGTGCATGCGAACTAGAAAGACCCCCCCCCCACACACACACAAAGAGAGAGAGAGAGAGAGAGAGAGAGAGAGAGAGAGAGAGAGAGAGAGAGAGAGACGGAGAGGGACCTGTCGGTGTCAAAACCGGCGGATCTCGGGTAGGGGGTCCCGAACTGTGTGTCTAAGGCTGATGGTAACAGGAGGAGCGGGACACGATGTTTACCCAAGTTTGGCCCCTCTCTATGGAGGTAATACCCTACTTCCTGCTTGACTGATCTTGATGAATATGAGTATTACAAGAGTTGATCTACCACGAGATCATGATGGCTAAAACCCTAGAAGTCTAGCCTATATGATTATGATTTCCTCTACGGACTAAACCCTTCGGCTTATATAGACACTGGAGGGGACTAGGGTTGTACAAAGTCGGTTACAGAGAAAGGAATGTACATATCCGAACGCCAAGCTTGCCATCCACGCAGAGGAGAGTCCCATCCGGATACGGGAAGAAGTCTTTTGTCTTGTATCTTCATAGACCATCAGTCAGGCCTATGTCAAAAGTTCGGACGACCGAGGACCCCTTAATCTAGGACTCCCTCAGTAGGCCCCAAACCAGTCTTTCAATGATGATGTGTCCGGCGCGCAGATTGTCTTCGACATTGCAAGGTGGGTTCCTCCTCCGATGACTTCAAAGTACCTGTCTTAAATAGTTATATTCGGCTTTCCATTTAATGTCGCGCCCGTCGGCTTCCGCACCTCCATGACTTCAGCTTCCACGTGTCGAGCGAATATGAGAGGTCAGGGTATTTTTGCATATACCACCCTGGCCATATAAGAAAGTTGTCTATTTAAAGAGACGGGGATCTTCACATCCATTCCACATCAAGCCAGGAATTCATAGAGCTTGCCCACAGAAACCATTCCAACATGGCTAGCGCTTCCAGCTCTTCCTCCCGCCTCCACGGCCCCAGAAAAAGGCAATTGGGAGAAGTGTTCCGTATCCCACAATCAGCTAGCAAAGCTGCAGACACAGGGATTTCTTCCCCCCACGGATCTAGTCCCCGTTTGAGCCGAATTGGCTCCCTTCGACGGCGGAGCTCAGGTGGAGGATTTCCCTAGTCCATCAGGGGGGAACAAGTGTGCTTCGTTTCCTACTATTTGAGAGGCATCGGGTTTCCAATCCACCTGTTCCTCCGAGGGCTTCTGGAGTATTATGGCCTCCAACTGCACAATTTCACCCCTGCGACCATCCTGCACATCGCGGGTTATGTTGCTCTTTGTGAGCTATTCCTGGGTTGTGATACCCATTTTGAATTATGGAGGAAACTATTCTGCCTCGTCCCTCGTAGCCAAGAGCGATCAATATTTGAAGTGGGTGGAGCCGAGGTATGGCGCATCACCGGGACCGGATACCTGTCCGGCACACCGAAGAAGGCATCCGGAGAGTGCCCTTACGAATGGTTCTATATCGAGCACGTCGCCCTTCCCAACCCAATCCGAAAGGGTCTTCCTAAATTTTCAAGCATTTCGTTGAAGAAACACCATAGCTGGCGCCCTCGGAGCCTCGGGGAGGAAGATAGTGCAGAAGTCCATCAACTGATGAGCAAGATAAAGACGCTTGCCCGGTCCAGATTATCAGTGGTCGAGGAAATGGCAACCTCCATACTATGAGGGGTTCAGCCGCTCCAATACAGAAGCCTTCTCATGTGGCACTATAATGGGGAGGATGATGCCTCCCGCTGCGGTCGGAAGGGCCCGGACACCCCCGCCGCTTTGGCCAAAATACTGGATGAACTGTATAAAGGGGAGAAAGAGGAGTTCATTCGCACTAAGCGCCGAGATGGATTTTCCATGTACAATCCTCCCAGCTGGGTGAGTCCACTACTCTACTCAATTTACTCCCTGAGTCACTTTCCATGAATGTTAATCTGTCCATTTGTAACAGAAGTGGCGGAAGATCACCAAGGGGCTCCATAACCCTGCACCATAGCTAGAGGGCCACAACCGGGACCTTGAACCCGGATTCAAAGAGGATCCGGATATATTCGTGGAGCTCGAGGATGGAGTGTTTTACCAGGCGAGTCATGACGGCATGGAAGTGGCCATCACGCCGACTATCCCGGTCCTCTCCCTGCCTCACACGTAAGTAATCATGAGACATCCCCTCCGAAAGAACTTCCTCATTCTACCTCACCCACCGCGCTATCTCGTTCTCCAAAGGGGAGGCGCTCGGCGCGCCACGCAACACCTGAGGCGACTCACAAGAGAGTGACGCCTATGTCGGGCAGGCCTTCTAAGAGGAAGGAAAATTAAAACACG
Organism: Triticum aestivum; assembly: GCF_018294505.1. Lineage (NCBI taxonomy): Eukaryota > Viridiplantae > Streptophyta > Magnoliopsida > Poales > Poaceae > Triticum > Triticum aestivum. Next base: position 190,204,019 of record NC_057804.1, read on the forward strand.
GCCGAACCTTCATCAAAGAGGTATGGCTTTTTAAATACGCTCCTTGGCTATCACATCGAAGTGTAACACTGTCCGTTGTGTCTTATGAGGAAAAGCGTTCATTGGGCTATGTACGGGGATCCTTCCGGTCAGGCCTCTACCAGCCAGAATCCAGACCCTACCTCAAGGACCAAGGCTGAGGCGGGAGTGACACCGGACTGTCCTTCTGCAAAGGATTCGGATGATGTATCCGTCACAAACTCTGAAGTGGAAAGGGCCATGAATCATCGGCGCCGGCGGGCCGCTCTTTGCGAATACCACTCTAGGAGTACACATTACCTGAAACAAACTGGAAATGGTGCAGCAATTATCTTCGTCAGTATGAACTTATGCTTAGCATAGAAGCAAGCGCAGGGTGCCTACGTAAGATGCAGCTCAGAAGAATCCACAAAAGCTTCTTGCAGGAATTCCCCCGAGCACCTTGGCTGCATCATAAACACAACGGATGAGGATGAACAAAGTTCATTTCTGGCCTTGAATCCTGACTTCCTGAGACGCGCCTGTCGGCGTCCAACTGCTGCCCTATTCGACCATCTGTTGGCCGTGTGCAACGCGGCATCAATGACCCACCAACGACTTAAACTTCCATTCTAGAAAGGGTAGCAATAACCCGATGTCCGTGACCATGTCCAGCTCCCCGTCACCCGCCATCGCACCGCGGGCCAGATGCGCTAGCGCTGATCGCAGCTCGCCGGCAGCGCAGAGCCAGCCCAGTTTTTCAGAAGAGGCATTCAACGCCTTCAGCTCAGCTGATGCATACATCCGAGCTGCTTGAGATGGGCTTACCAGAGCCACAGACCAATATTTGAAAGATATATGGGCAAGTACACATTTGTACAAATCTGATAATTATATACCAGTAGCCCCCGAGACTTGAAATAGTTGATAAAACTGATTTAAGGATCATTGCATAACTAGGTGCTCACAGAGAAGAACAACTTGTTGTCTCAAGAGCTAGAAAAGTGTCGGACCCAGCTAGCTGCTGCTACCGCCGAACTGGAGAAATCCAAGAAGGCAGTGCCTAGTAATGTTCCCCACTATTGAGAAAACATAATTACGTACTAGGAATATTAATACAGGTGCATGTTTTATGGCAGAATCGTCAGATCATCCGGGAGAGGCACCGGAAGTCGCACAAGTGGGTGAACCAGAAGCCAAAAGGCAACTGGCCGCGGGCGAACGTATACTGACACGGGTCAGGGAGGAGAAAAACAAGCTCCAGGATTCCAACACCTAGCTGGGCATAGAACTGAAAGATGTGCGGGCCTAGTTGGCTGACTCCGTGAAGGAAAATAAGAGGCTACGAGGCGGCATATTTAGTATGTGTTCAAACTTACCTTCGCGTAGTTCGGCGAGGAAAGGAACTGACAGAGTAATGTCTGCAGGTATGCTGACCGGCCATCCTGAAGAGGAGATGTCCGGATCTTCAGGCGATCTGCTACAAGAGCTGCCGCAAATGCATGGGAGAGCTCGGCAGGCGATGCAAAGTATCGCCAAGGCCTTATGGCCATCCGCCTCCCCTCCAGGAAGTATGGAGGAGCTTGTACAGCTATTCAAGGGAGCGCGGCGGCGCTTCCGATTATGGAGATATCAGCCTGCCAGGAAGGTGCTCAAGAGGCCTGGGCCATGGTGAAAACACGGCATACCAAGCTCGATCTGAATCACATGGGTCGGGTCGGACCTATACACTACTAGGAAAAGGGCTATAGATGGAAATGACACTAATAGCGCACCAGACATGTGGTGCGCCATTAGTATATACTAATGGCGCACCACCTTCTGATGCGCCATTAGTGTTGAAACTACTAATGGCGCACCCTGCCCACGGTGCGCCATTAGTACCAATTTTTTTTTGAACTAGTGCGCCTGTCCAAACATACTAATGGCGCATCCACTGGTGGTGCGCCATTACTAGTTGTAACTAGTAATGGCGCACCAGCCAGAAGGTGCGCCACTAATGTTATTTTTTTATTATTGTTTTTATTCCTTTTTTTGCAAAAGTACTAATGGCGCACCACCAGGGGGTGCGCCATTAGTAACCTGGATTACTAATGGCGCATTTGTTGCTGGTGCGCCATTAGTAAGTGGGCAGCAACAAGATATTTTGGACAGCCTCTCCTCCCACACTCACTTTCTCCCCACTTCATTCTCTCCACCGCCTCCTCCTTGTCTCGGGTGCCTCCTCTTTTTCACCTCATTTCCACCATAGATTCATTCAAATTAAGTGGTTAAGTTACCTTGTTTTGCTAGGTAAGTAAGGGGGGAAGCTATATTTATGTTGTTCTCCCTACAACAATGTGCACATGCACTTTTTATGGCCTAGCTAGATCTATGTATGTTCGTGGTGTTGCATATGTTTGTGGTGTTGCATATGTGTTTGTGTTTGGAGGTGTACCGGTATTTGAAATGCGATAGTTGCCAATATTTTGCCGGAATGTTGATTCATTTCCGTTTCGGCGAGAATTTTGGCATTAAGCATTCTTTTTGGTCCTATTTTTAGGGAAAGTCATGCCAAATTTTTTCTTGGTTCTAAAATATCGTTTTGCTCTACCCCGCAGGCGACCATGGTCCGCACGATGACCGAAGGCATCGTGAATAGGTTTTTGAGGTCCGCGAAGGCCGAGATGCTTCAAAAGAACGAGACGGAGATAAGATGTCCGTGTCGAAGATGCAAGCTGAATAGCCTTATTGCGGACCCGGATTCCGGGCAGGTGCGGGACCACCTGCTCTTGCGTGGTTTCATGGATGGCTATCGGTGGCAAGGTGATGAAGATGACTACGAAGTCGTCCATGGGGGCCGGGCAAGAAATGAGGAAGGGCAGCAAGACAACCACCGCGGCTCGGGGGGGGCGAGAAGACGAAGAATCCCCAGGAGATGATCACGACGGTGATGCTGTACACAGTCATCATGTAGAAGATGCAGGACATGATGATGATGCCGGCGGAGCAGACGACGCTGGACCATCGATGGGCTGGGTGCAGGACCCTCATATTCAAGAGCTGCTTCTCAAGCAGACGGATAACGCAAGAGCTGCCGCCCGAGAGAAAGCCAAGATGGATCAACTTGAGTTAGACGCGGTTACTCCATTGTATGAAGGATGCAGGCCCGAGGATACCCGCCTGAAAGTAACGCTCATGGCTCTGGAGATGAAGGTAAAACACAAAATGACCGACGCATGCTTCGACGAGAACATGTCATTCTGGCACGAACGTCTTCCCAAGGGGAACAAGTGCCCGACCAGTTTGGAGGAGGCGAAGAAAATCGTGTGTCCTCTGGATTTACCGCACGTGAAATACCATGTGTGCATGAACAATTGCATCATTTATCGGGACGAGCACGCGGAGTCTACCATATGTCCGGTGTGCGGTGTCACTCGATACAAGAAGAGGAAGAAAGCTCCTCGAAAAGTGGTGTGGTACTTTCCGATCACTCCTCGTCTGCAGCGGTATTTCGCGGACCCTAAGGTAGCAAAGCTCCTGCGTTGGCACGCGGATAGGGAGGAGAAGAAGCGAGAAGATGACGCAAATGATCCGGAGATAGATAAAAAAGACAAGATGCTGAGTCACCCTAAGGATGCGAGCCAGTGGCAAGCGTTGAACTTCGAATACCCAGAATTTGGGAACGATCCAAGGAACATCATGCTGGGCGCGAGCACCGATGGAGTCAATCCGTTTGGCAGCCAGAGAAGCACACATAGCACCTGGCCTGTGTTCGTGTGGATGTACAACCTTCCCCCCTGGTTGTGCATGAAGAGGAAGTACATTCACATGAGTATGCTAATTGAAGGGCCGAAACAACCAGGGAACGACATCAATCTGTATCTGGGGCTGCTGAAAGAGGAGATTGACACGCTGTGGAAAACGCCAGCCAATACGTGGGACGCCGCAGAGAAAGAATATTTCCCTATGAGAGCCGCACTGCTCACGACGGTGCACGACTATCTCGGTTACGGATATCTTGCGGGGCAGGTAGTCCACGGATTTTCTGGATGCGTAAGGTGCATGGATGACACAACGTATCGCCAGCTAGATAGAGATCCCGGGTCTTCGAAAACCGTGTTCATGGGACATCGAAGGTGGCTTCGCGACGATGACCCGTGGAGGAAACGCAAGGATCTGTTCGATGGTGAAACCGAACCCCGAAAACGCCCGTGTACGAGGAGCGGCGAGGAAATAGACAAGCTGTTGAAAAATTGGAAAGACTGCCCACTGCCGGGAAAGAAGCAAAAGGCGCCAGAGCCGCTGCTGAAGGTATGGAAAACGAGGTCTGTTTTCTGGGACTTGCCGTACTGGAAGATCCACCGTGTGCCTCACAGCCTTGATGTCATGCATATCACGAAGAACGTGTGCGAGAGTCTGCTTGGTACCCTGCTCAACATGCCAGAGAGGACCAAAGATGGGCCGAAAGCAAGGGCAGACTTGAAATCAATGGGCATCAGGCAGGAGCTTCACGCTATATATGATGATGATGATGATGATGATGATGATGATGATGATGAGGCGAAGCAGGACACAGAAAGTCGTCGCAAAGGCAAAAAGGCCAAGAAGACCGGAAATGACTACCCTCCCGCGTGCTTCACTCTAAGTCAGGAGGAGATCGAGCAGTTTTTCACCTGCCTCCTAGGAGTAAAACTTCCTTACGGTTACGCGGGGAAGATAAGCAGATACCTAGACCCAGCGAAGCAGAAGTTCAGCGGGATGAAGTCTCACGACTGTCACGTGCTGATGACGCAGATACTTCCAGTTGCAATCCGTGGGATCATGGACGCGCACGTCCGTGAAACGCTATTTGGCCTATGCAACTTCTTCGACGTCATCTCTCGGAAGTCGATTGGCGTGAGGCAACTCAGAAGGCTACAGGAAGAGATCGTGGTGATACTATGCGAGCTTGAGATGTACTTCCCGCCCGCATTCTTCGACGTTATGGTGCATCTGCTGGTCCATATAGTGGAGGATATCATCCAACTCGGGCCGACGTTCCTGCACAGCATGATGCCGTTCGAAAGGATGAATGGTGTCATCAAAGGATACGTTCGCAACATGTCACGTCCAGAGGGAAGCATAGCCAGGGGCTTTCTGACCGAAGAGTGCATCTCCTACTGCACGAATTATCTAGGCATCGAGAACCCCGTTGGTCTGCCCGTCAACAGGCACCTCGGCAGGCTCGCTGGATGGGGTCACCGTGAGGGTCGCCGCGAAATGCATGTCGACTTCGAGGGTCGACTCGCCGACTTTGAAAGAGCAAACCTAGTCGCGCTACAACACATAGACGTGGTCGATCCTTGGGTGGTAGAGCACAAAACCTTTATTAAGAAGACGTACAATGACCGAGGCCAACAGAGGACGGACGGAGATATACTCAAAGAGCACAACTCATGTTTCACGCGTTGGTTCAAGCAGAAGCTTCTGTCGTACCCTTTACATGAGGATTCTTCCGCGGAAGAACAACTCATATTCGCCTTGTCACAGGGCGCCGAGCACAACCTGATGACCTATGAGGCGTACGATATCAACGGCTACACATTCTACACCGAGGCCAAGGACATGAAGAGCGATGGTTATCAGAACTCCGGGGTAACGATGGAATCCTACACCGGTAACGACAAGGACAGATACTACGGAAGGATCGAGGAGATCTGGGAGCTGAGCTACGCTGGAGAGAAGGTCCCGATGTTCCGTGTCAGATGGGCCAAGAGCGTCCTAAAAGAAGACCGGTATTTCACCACCATGGTTATACCCGAAGCCAAATCCAAGACCGCGGGCGCAAACGTCACCGCGAAAAATGAGCCATGGGTACTGGCTTCCCAAGTGGACCAATGCTTCTTCATTACCGACCCGTCAAAGACCAGTCGTGTTGTCGTGAGGAGAGGCAAAAGGAAGATCATCGGAATGGATGGAGTAGCCAATGAGCAAGACTTCGACAAGTACGGCGACCCGAGGATCGAACATGACGACGATGATGAAGTAGCAGCATACACCACAAGAAGAAGCAGGACCACCCTACCTAAAGGACGTCCGTTCCACAGAAGAACTCCATTTGCGAAAAAGAAGGGCAAGAAGATTGTTAACAGATAGCTAGCTAAGATCGATTGTATTTAAATCGTAGCCTTCATTTCTCGATTGTATTTCATGGGCACTTTTTGAACTATCATGAATATTTTTAAATTTCATGGACACTCGATCTCGATCCCCCTCCATCTCGATCGCTATCCCACCTCGCCAGATCCGGTCCCCCTCGCCGCCGAGCACCCCCCGGTCCACCGGCCGCCGCCGCCGACCCCCCGCACCCTCGATTCCCCTACTCAACCGCCGCCGCCGACCCCCCGCACCCCTCCCCTACTCAACCGCCGCCACCGACCCCCCGCACCCTCCCCCGCTCCACCGGCATTACTGTTTGATGATATTTTTTAAAAAATTATTACTGTCTTATAAAAAAATTACTGTTATGATTTAAACAAGTTTGAACATATTTAAACACAAATAAGTATCAAACAGCATTTTAAATGCATAAAAAAATTTTGTGGAGCCTAGGAATCGAACCCAGGACCTCCTGGTGTGAGAACTGGCACCTGACCAGTCGAGCTAGTAGAGGGGAGTTGATGTGGATAAGGTCAGGTGGGAGATAACCTGTTGGCTCGAGCGGAAATAAAAAAATACTAATGGCGCACCAGGTCGAGGTGCGCCATTAGCATGTATATACTTATGGCGCACCGAGGGGTGGTGCGCCATTAGTATTGTGCCCCCCTACTTCGTATCGATCCCCTCTCTCTCCCTCGCCCGAGCCCTCGCCCTCGATCCCCTCTCTCTCCCTCGCCCGAGCCCTCGCCCTCGATCCCCTCTCTCTCCCTCGCCCGAGCCCTCGCCCTCGATCCCCTTCCCCTCTCCTCTCCCGACGCCGCCGCCCCGCCGCCCTCGACGCCGGCCAGATCCGCCGCCACCTCTGCTCGAGCTGCTCCCATCGACCACGCCGCTGCTCGCGTGCTTCTTCTCTCCCGCGACCCCGCCATTGAAGGTCTCGCAAGGTCCTCTTCTCCTCCCCCTCCCCCTTTGTTCGATTCGATTGTGCCGCCGTCAAGGTTCCCTGATGATGCTGGTTCCTCTCGCGCGCAGGCTGCACGCACCTCGGACCGCGTGTGCCTAGTTCTTCCCGGGACGCTGCCCCGACCCTACTACCCACGCCATCAGGGGAGCTCGTCAAGGTATCATCCCCCCCTCTCTCTCTCTGCTCTCTCCATCTCTCATGCTCTGGCGTGTTTTTTTCCTAAGGGACGAAACTATGTTCTCTTGTTGCTATTGCTAGGTGTTTTTGTCTGCCATGTACGTACATACCTAGAGTAGTTGATTAGATGCAGAATTCTTTGTTTGCTGAATTGCTGAATTGGAAACTGTATCATCTGGTCTGCGTGTGACACGCCATTTTAGCAAATTCTTTGTTTCTCTTGTTCCATTGATACAATATCAGATCATGTCGATGCATTGGTCTGTATCCAATTACTCTGCTTTGCACTCCCGGTTTTTATTGTATTAAGAGTATCAGTATCTAGCGGTCTGAGCATTGGTCTTTGGATTTAGCTTCTATCAACTGTGCTGTCTATGCTGCAAAATTTCAATATGCTCTGTCTATACTGCAAAGCTGGTAAACATGGAGTTTCCATACTTTATATCTTAAGTGAAACTGAGCGTACTATCGATCCTTGTTCCGATTTTATCAGTTTGACTTTTGGTTCAACCAAATGAGTAATCAGAGTTTAGTTGCTACTGTTCTGGTGTAAGCTATGGCCAATATATATAACAGATTCTTTCACTTGTGTCTGTACCAAGATCAAATGTGTGGGGAGTTTCTCTTTGTTGATATATTATTCCAAGAACAATTGTATCAAGCAAGAATATTGACTAAGGCATTGTTGCAGAGATTCTGAGAATTAGCAAACGATTTTGTGTACTGTCCTCTGTTCTTTCTTATTGGTGCGGTGATTGCTGAACAAGATCCCACCTGAACTTGCAGAAAAGAAGGACAAAAAGACTTAGTTGGTAACTGCTGAGGACTAACCTGATTTGCACCAATATTAGTCAATCAGAAAATGATCCATCATAGCTTTTGAACAGACTAGGGACAGTTAGGGACAACATTATGTCTAGCTAGGAACTGCAAATTAACAATAATTACAAGTAGGAGGGCCTAGTGACCCCGGGCGATAACTGAATGGTCAAATTCAAAGGTTGTGTTCATATTGGTCAAATCAAGTTATCTATGGAAATGCCACATTCTGCTGCAGCCAAACACTAAGCATTCATTGCTCCACTAGAGTTTCTACCTCTTATCTGATGAATGGTTTTATGAAAATGCCTTCATGGGTATATAGTCATGCAATCTGAATTTATGTTCAGCACTTGAAGGAAAAAACTATACACTCTTTCATCTGCCTGTTTGTGATTTGATAGTTGTAACTGTTCACCCGCATCTTGTATGTCATAGTGATGATTTACTCAAGTGGTAATTGGACACTAATATGATTCTGAAGTCATATGATAGTTGGTGTTTTGGTTTGTGATTAACATTTGACAATAATTAAATTGTTGTGAAGTAGTGAGACCCTGGAAATGTTACTTATATATGCATAATGCTCTTACTGCTCTGGAAGGATTGGACAAGTGTGCACGAACGTTTCAGATAGTTGGCCAAATGATATTTAAGCAAGTAGCACATTGCCTTGTCCACCTGGGATAATGATTTTGCAGGTACCCCGAGAGGCCCTTGAGTTTGCCGGAATGTCGATTAACTTCTGTTCCGGCAAATTCGGGTACTCCATATGTCCTATTTTCAGCAAAGGTCATGCTGAAATTTTCCGTGAATTTTAGCATGACTTTGCTAAAAATAGGACATATGGGGTACTTGTGACTAATGCATGGGCCGGGGTATCTTAGTAGTTAATTAAGTAGGATCAAGTGCCCCGGCGTACTTGTGACTAATGCATGGCTTTTAGGGTGCCTCGGTGTCGATAAAAACCGAAATGATGAAAGGTTAGGCTTTTAGGGTGCCTCGGCGTCGAAAAACCCTCAATGATAAAAGCTTAGATTTTAGGATGCCTCGGTGTCGACAAACCCTAAATGATGAGACCATGATCTTGTTCCTTGACAATAACCAACTTTTTGACCAAACTTTGTTTCTATTTAGAGAGAAACATGGCCCACAACGATGAGGCCGGGGGTTCGGGCGGCAAGGCATTCTGGGAGCTGTCCCAGGAGATGGAGGAACAACCTCACTTGTATGAGGCCGCCGCCTTCCCCACCGATCCTGAGACCACGGATGGTGCCGCCGAGGATGACCACACTGATGCCACCACTGATGGTGCCGCCGAGGATGCCACCACTGATGATGGCGGCGCACGCACAGATGGCAGCCAACCGAAGAGGCAACGGAAGGACCGGCGCCCGATCGTGCTCCGCACCCTCAAGGAGGAAGTTACTGAAGTGGACTCCAACGGGAATCCAACGGCGCCCGAACGAATAGTCAAGGGGTACTCGCTTCAGCTCGGGTGCATTGTCCGGAGCACCGTCTCGATCAACACCGAGAACCTGAGGCATCCTGACCGAGGGAATTTGCGCAACCTCCTCTTCACGAAGCTGCACGAACGATACAAGTTCCCCGCTGAATTTGAAAACACAAGCCTCAAAGGGAATAAAGTGAACAATGCTGCCCTCACGAAGATGAGCAAGGCCCTGTCTACTTGGAAAAGCAATGTGAAGAGAATGATCGAGAAAGGTGAGAGTTATCAGAAGATCAAGGAGAAAAATCCTTCGATCACCGAAGATGACTACAACGACTTCAAGATCAATTGCTCGAGCACCGCAAGCTCCCAATCAAGTGAGTGGGGGAAACAAATGCGGGAGCTGAACATAGGGGAACACACACTCGGTCCCGGCGGTTACAGAGTGGCGGAGCCTATATGGGACAAGGAGGAGGCGGACCGTGCCGAGCAAGGCCTACCGCCCCTCTTCGATAAATACGGTGACAAGCAGACCAGGAACTTTGTCAGGGCCCGGTACAAGAAGGACCCGAAAACAAAGGAGCTTACCACGGATCCGAAGACCAGGCAGCTTGAGCTTGTTCTGGTAAGGAATACACCCCCGCGTAATTAGCTCCATATGGTTGCATTCTAATTAATGAAGCCAAATTTCTAAATGGTTCACATTCCTTCCGCAGGCGACTGAAAGCAGTAGCGCGGGGTCGACTAAGAGCAACCCTTGGGACACCACTCTAAATAGGGGGTTGAATGTAATGAAGAACAAGGATAAGCTCAGTAAGCCGACGTCAGCTGGTCGTGTGGCCGGCAAAGGCTTGTCGACAAAATGGGGGTCATACTATACCGCTGGTGTGCGGAAGGAGAAAAAGACCAGCTCGGAAAGCCAGGCGCGAGAGGTTCAAGAACTCAAGGCACAGGTGGCGCGGATTCCGGAGATTGTCCAAGAGCAAGTGGAACAACGACTCGGAGCGACGATCACCGCCCTTGTGCCTACCTTGATCTCGGGGTTGAGTGCGTGGATTGCGGGCGGCCAACAGGGGCCGCCCCCGATTCCTAGCTTCACGGCCAGCAACTCGCATAATGCGATGGCGGGGCCATTGGTGCCTCCGGCGGAGGCGACATTGGTGTCTCCGACGCCGGCACGGGAGCTTAATGCACCCGGGTGTACGCCGGCCGGCACCTCTGCAGCAAGCGGCACCTCCGTCAACTGCACGCCCGCCGTTGGCGGTGCGTCGACATTAGCCGAGCTCGACGCCATCATCACGGTAACTAATTAAGCCTCTCTCGGCCGAGGACTTCATCTCCTTGCCTTTGACTGGGCATCCCTGACGCCCTACATGTTTTCGCAGGGCGCCGCCGACGTTCCGTGCACTCTCCTCCACTTCGTGAACAACGAGTTGGTCGATGTCGCCAAGGGCAAAATCGTTCAACCGGGCAACCCCTTGTTCCACGGTACCCAGATGCCACCCAACTTGTTTAGGGTTCAACTGGTTCGGGTGCTGCCAGGCTGCGACGACTTGTTACCTCCGATTCGACCCGTCGGGGCCGACGATGAAGACGTGATGACCCTCAGCGCCTGCCTGAGCTGGCCCCTGCTTTGGCCGAAGAGCCAGATTCGTTTGGGGGCGGGGGACACCACCCCAAAGACAACACCGCCAGTCGTGCCGGCGCCAAGTCGGCCCCATGGCAAGACCGCCGTAACGGTGCCGGACATCCCTATGCCACTGGATCCAAACATGCATATGGCACAGGATCAGAACGACGACGACGACGACGATGATACATTTGGCAACGTCGATCAGTACTTTGCCGATCATGGGTACGATGGCGACTTCATGGGGCCTCCTTCTCAAGAACCAAACCCAACAAAAGACGTGTGCGATCTAGCTGGTACCGCGGAGAAGCCAAGTTGCAACAGGCGCCGTCTGACGTTCAGCTCTCAGGAGACGCCTCCAGCTGCCGACTTCACCGAGCCTCAGATAGGCGAGGTGCGAAATATTATCAGCCCCAACACACTCAAGAAGGCGGTCTGTGAGCAGAACTCGGTCCCATTACAGGAGAAGAAGAAGGCACGCAAAAGAAAGACTAAGAAGGGTGCGAGCCAGCCGGCACCGAGTACGATCCGTGCTCAGGACGGGCCACCTTCACCGCAGGATATCTCGAGGAGGGTGCATGTGGCGGGTAGGGCGATGCTACCGACAAATATGCTCAATGCTGCAACCGGTGCTATGCGGAGTCTGCATGACAGTGTTCTTTCTTTGGAGAAGCGGCGTCTCAGGGAGAAGGATGTGGCATACCCAGTTTTCGCGGCCAAGGTGCCAGAGGGCAAGGGCTTTGTGGATAACTCCATCGGGCGTACGATCGTCCTGCGTTTTGATGACATCCACGCTATGTTGAACCTTCATCCGCTGCACTACACCTTCGTTCGGCTATTTTCGCTGAGTATGGAGATGCGGATCATTCGCGACAAGACCCCGGACATCGTGATAGTCGACCCCTTCTACATGCGTGCCAAGATCTTGGGCAGCGCTGGGGACCGGCAAGTCGCGAGTTCTTACCTCGAAGGCGTCATTCTGGCAAACCAAGATAAGGATAACTTCCTCGTGCCTTACTTTCCCGAGTAAGTCCTCCCCTCAACCGGCCCGTAACATATGAATTCTTACATTTCGATCGTTTTTCTTTTAACATTCCGTGTTTTCTGCAGTGACACACGTTGCACGCTCATCCTCCTAAGCCCCAAATATTCCATGGCCACGTATTTCGACCCGGACCGTCAGTCGAACGTAGACTACACAAATGTCAAGAAGGTTCTTGATGATGTTCTCCCCGGCTACGCCAAATCTGGAGGCACCTTCACCAGGCCTATTCGTAAGTACGGCAAGCACGTGTTCTCCCACAATACGACGTTCTGCTGCGTCAAGCAGCCGCCTGGCGGTCAGAAGGGTGCCTACTACGCCATCCATCACATGCGGGCGATCGTACGGGACCATCATCAACTTCTGCTACCGAGTAAACTCAAAGATTGGGCCGCGAGCGTGTCGGCAATCCAGGACGCGGACCTCCGACAAGAATTCTTTCGCATCCAGTCGGAGTTTGCGGAAATCATCCATCAAGATGTCCTTCGTACCTCGGGGCAGTTCTACCTCAGAAATCAACCGTCCAACAGTGACATCGACACAATGCTACAAATGCAGGCTGACAACGACCGTTATTTCATGACTCCCACGATAGACGGCGGCTTCATCCACGCTCCGGTCCCTTGAGTCGAGTCGAAAGCAGTGATGCTGTGTCTAGTTCTGAAACATCGATTGGCTCATGTTGTAATTAAACTTTAATGAACTTGTAGTATGTCTCTTTGGTTTCGAGAGTCGTTCAACTTAGATGTAATCGATGCTATTAATGTCTTGCTTTTCTCTTCCGATCGTTCTGTTGCATAATTATATATTGCTTATGTATTGTCTGTGAATTGGTACTAACGTTTCGTTTGGCTAGTGCATAGCGATGCCGACGTATGTCGTGTACAAGGGTAAGGTTCCCGGAGTCTACGATGACTGGGAGGAGTGTCGGAGACAGGTTCACCGATTCAGCGGTAACAGTTACAAAGGGTACACCACTAGGGCCGAGGCCGAATCTAGATACGCCCGCTATCTAGCGGGAGAGGGGAGGGAGCGTTGGAGGAACCGGATGAAGACGAGTTTCATCGTGATGATGCTCATCGTGATGACCGCAGCTCTCTTCTATGTGATGGTAGTTTAGATGATCGATATCGACTTGTAATGTGAAGACAAACTCGCTACTCGCGGTCTCGAGACTTGTAATATAATGTTCTATCTTTGTTCGGTCTTTTCAATTCGGAGACTAATATGATGAATTGTATTCGGAGACTAATATGATGAATTGTATTCAAAGACTAATCTTCTATTGTATTCGATGAATCTGTTGTTGATGTGTGCTGTCTATATTTTGTCAAATTATACATTTTGTAACCTGTGCAAAAAACAGAAAATAAAAAAATAAAAAAAACCTAATATTCATACTAATGGCGCATCACATGACAGTGCGCCATTAGTATGACAAAGCATACTAATGGCGCATCACTGGTAAGTGCGCCATTAATATGCCATGGTTACTAATGGCGCATCCAGTGGTGGTGCGCCATTAGTATACCAAATCACCTGGATATACATGGCCCCTGGGAGGCATACTAATGGCGCACCCTGGCCTATACTAATGGCGCACCAGGTGGTGCGCCATTAGTAAAAATTACTAATGGCGTGCTGTTAATGGCGCACCACAGATGCGCCATTAATGGCCATACTAGGTGCGCCATTAGTAGGGGTTTTTCTAGTAGTGATAGGGTCAGAGGGAAAAGAAATTCCCGTTAGTTTGGTATATGACCAGGTAAAAGTAGGCGCCAAGTATTCCCAACAGGATTGTAAGCTAGATAGCCTATTAGATGGCATAGACGAAGAAGTTTTTGAGTCCAAGTGACTATGTACTTCAATTGAAAATTTTGTCCCTAGCCGGATTGTAAAACGATTATCATGGCGGACCTTTTCGCTTCGACCTCTGGACCCGAAGGTGCAGAGTGTTTCTGAATACCTGCTCGGTAATATAGACTGGGGTATGCGTGGGAACCAGGCGTAGGGTTCATATAGTTGCTTGAACAGACAAGTATTAGGCTAGCTATGTTATATTACATTGCGATTGTAAGAAACATCTTCCAGAGAGAATAGTTCCGTTAAGGGTACCTTTCTCTGGGTCAGCATGCATTAACGTGCATGTCCAAACTGTGATTGAAAAAATCGCAGCATACGTAACGTTTGAAGGTTCATAGTGTAATGAGTAAAAAACATGTTTAGTCCACCGACCGAATATTCCCTTAAGAACGCTAGCTTTCGGCTTTACCCAGTCTGAGGTACACATCCGCATGACCCGGCAGTAACAATCATATAGGTGCTCCTTTTATGCCCTAGTCGAACTAACAGGAACGTAGGGCATAAGCACAGGAGCCAGGCAACCCAGCTTGGCCAAAACTTAAGTCATATCGATGCATATAATGGCGAAGAAAAGGTACATACGCGGAAAAGACTCATATGTGTTTGAGCTTAATTCTCGGGAAATAGTAACAATAATAATAATAAGCTTCTGTACAAGAAGCCCCCAGGTATGATGGACATACATATTTGAGGATATGTACGTCATAGGTGCACGGTTTAGTCATACAAAAGCTTTAAGGCTAAAAAGGAAAAAAAACAAAAAAGAGAGGGTAAAAGTAATGGAAACAAAAGGGAGAAGGAGACGAACCAAGCGGCGCTAGGCATAGAATCTTCGGAGTCTAGCCGCGTTCCATGGGTTCGGCTCTAGGCGATTATCTGATGCATCACGCAGGCGGTACGCTCCTCCAGTGAGAACTTCATCAATGATGAAGGGACCCTCCCACTTGGGCTTGAGTTTGTCCTTTTTCTTCTCCGACAAGCGTAGAACGAGTTTGCCAACATTATAAGTCTTGGCCCGTACTTCTCGGCTTTGATATCTGCGGGCCTATTGTTGATAAAATGCGAAACGGGCTTTTGCAACATTGCGCTCCTCCTCCAGGGCATCTAAGCTGTCCTGCCAATCAAGCTCGGCCTCTCTCTCTTCATACATGCGCACTCGAGGTAAGCCATGAATAATGTTGCAGGGTAACACAGCCTCTGCATCGTACAGCATGAAGAAAGGTGTATATCCGGTAGAGCGATTAGGCATGGTCCGCGGCCCCCAGAGTATGGAGTCGAGCTCCTCGACCCAGTGCTTGTCTGATTCTTTCAAAGACCGCACTAGTCTGGGTTTAATGCCGCTCATAATAAGACCATTGGCTTGTTCGACTTGATCCTTTGTTTGTGGGTGATAGACGAAGGCATAATCGAGCTTAATGCCTAGATTAGCACACCAGGTTTTCACCTCATCGGTTGTGAAATTGGAGCCCTTATCGGTGATGATGATATGTGGAACACCATATCGGTACACAACGCCGGATATAAAGTCTATCACTTGTCCGGCTTCGGCCGTTTTAACTGGTTTGGCCTCTATCCACTTAGTGAATTTATCCACCATAACCAACAGATATTTTTTCTTATGGCTTCCTCATTTAAGGGGTCCGACCATATCAAGCCCCCAGACCGCGAAAGGCCAAGTGATGGGGATTGTTTGTAGAGCGGTGGGTGGCATA
The DNA here is from genome assembly GCF_018294505.1 of Triticum aestivum. NCBI lineage: Eukaryota > Viridiplantae > Streptophyta > Magnoliopsida > Poales > Poaceae > Triticum > Triticum aestivum. The sequence goes on from NC_057804.1 coordinate 190,219,793, forward strand.
TGGCTTTGGTTGGCGAAAAGCTAGCATCCGACGCAACGTTGGACAAGGTCATGTGCATCTGCTCGGGCCATCGGCCAATAGAAACCTGTACGGAAGGCCTTGCTTACAAGGGCCCAAGCCGCGGCGTGGTGACCACCGAGACCAGCATGAATTTCAGCCAAGAGCTGCCACCCTTCTTCCTCGGAGATACATCTTTGAAGTACTCCACTAGCGTTTTTTTGTAGAGTTCTCCACCGTGAACTTTGTAGGCTTTAGAGCGCCGGACAATGCAGCGCACCTCATTCTGATCCTTAGGGAGTTCTTGCCTATTAAGGTAGGCCAAGAAGGGTTCGATCCATGGGTCAATGACTGCCATAATGAGATGGGTCGACGGTGTTGTTTTGGTGGCTGAGCCCCCGATGATATCGATGTGTTCAGAATCTAGGGTTATAGCCGGATCCGGACTAGTGTTGCTGCTCTCCCCTTGCCACACCACGGATGGCTTGAAGAGCCTTTCCAAAAATATGTTAGGTGGGACGGGGTCGCATTTGGCGCCAATGCGAGCAAGGACATCCGCCACTTGATTACTTTCTCGAGCCACATGATGAAACTCGAGCCCCTTGAACCAAGCCTACATTTTGAGAACGACATTACGGTAAGCCGCCATCTTCGGATATTTGGCATCAAAATCTCCATTTATTTGAGATATTGCGAGGTTTGAATCCCCGCGCACTTCCAGGTGTTGTATGCCCATGGAGACAGCCATCCGAAGACAATGCAATAAGGTTTCGTATTCGGCTGCATTGTTGGAGTCCGTGTAAAATATTTGGAGTACGTACTGAACTGTATCTCCAGTGGGGGATGTTAGGACAACGCCTGCTCCTAAGCCCGCCAGCATTTTGGAGCCGTCGAAGTGCATGACCCAGTTGGAATATGTGTCGTACTCTTTAGGGAGTTCAGTCTCTGTCCATTCGGCGACGAAGTCAGCTAGTACTTGGGATTTAATGGCCCAGCGTGGTCTGTATGTTAGTCGAATGGGAGGAGCTCAATGGCCCACTTGGCAATCTGGCCCGTGGCATCGCGGTTGTTTATTATGTCATTGAGTGGTACTTCGGAGGCCACCGTTATTGAGCACTCTTGAAAGTAGTGTCGTAGCTTCCGTGATGCCATGAAGACCGTGTATGCTATTTTTTGGTAATGAGGGTATCGGGATTTGCATGGTGTGAGGACAGTGGATACGTAGTATACCGGCTTCTTAAGCGGGAATTTGTGTCCGTCCTTTTCTCGTTCGACGACGAGCACCGCACTTACGACTTGGTGGGTAGCCGATATGTATAACAACATGGGTTCACCAATGTTCGGCGCGGCCAGGATTGGGTTGCTTGCTAAAAGAGCCTTTATTTCTTCATGTCCGGCCGTTGCTGCGTCCGTCCAACAAAGTGATCGGTGTGTTGAAGAAGGTGATAGAGTGGCAATGCCTCTTCTCCTAGTCTGGAGATAAAGCGGCTTAAAGCTGCCACACATCTGGATAGTTTTTGGACTTGTTTAAGGTCTGTTGGCGTAGCCAACTGTGACAAAGCTCAGATTTTAGCTGGGTTCGCCTCAATTCCCCTATTGGAAACAATGAAGCCCAATAGTTTTCCAGCGGGAACGCCGAAAACACACTTTTCCGGATTGAGCTTGATGTCATATGTATGGAGGTTGTCGAATGTGAGAAGCAGATCATCTATTAACGACTCGACGTGCCTAGTTTTGATGACTATGCCGTACACATATGCTTCAACTGTCTTGCCGATTTGTTTCTCCAGGCATGTTTGAATCATGCGTTGGTATGTGGCGCCGGCGTTTTTGAGCCCGAAGGGCATAGTGTTGAAGCAGAAAGGCTCATATGGGGTAATAAATGTCGTTGCAGCTTGATCGGACTCCTTCATCTTGATTGGATGGTATCCGGAGTATGCGTCGAGGAAACACAATGAGTCGTGTCCTGCGGTAGCGTCGATAATCTGATCGATGCAAGGGAGGGGGAAGGGATCCTTTGGGCAGGCCTTGTTGAGGTCTTTGAAATCGACACAGAGGCGCCAGGATATATCTTTCTTTGGTACCATCACCAGGTTTGCTAGCCAGTCTGGGTGTTTTATTTCTCTGACGAATTGGGCCTCGAGTAACTTGGCCAGCTCCTCCCCCGTAGCTTGTCGTTTGGGTTCTGAGAAGCACCGCAGTGTTTGCTTGACCAGCTTATATCCCTCCAATATATTGAGGTTGTGTTCGGCCAGCCTGCCTGGGATCCCTGGCATATTAGAAGGGTGCCAGGTGAATATGTCCCAGTTTTCGCATAGGAACACTCGCAGTGCAGCATCAACCGTTGGGTCCAGCTGTGCCCCATTGGATGATGTCTTCTTGGGGTCCGTCGGGAGGACTTGGAATTTGATTATTTCGTCTGCTGGTTTAAAGGAGGTGGATTTGGGTCGCTCGTCCAGGATCACGTCATCCCTATCCACCGAGGAGCGTAATGTGGTTAGCTCTTCCACCGCAAGGGCTTCAGACAATGCCTCAAGGGCCAGGGCTGCGGTTTTTGTTTTCGGTGCGGAGTGTTATGTCCGGATCGCTGGCAAGAGTGATAATACCATTGGGCCCGGGCATCTTGATCTTCATGTACCCGAAATGGGGTATAGCTTGGAAGCTTGCAAATGCATCCCGCCCTAATAGGGCATGATATCCACTGTTGAAAGGGGCCACTCGAAAAGTTATCTCTTTGGACCGATAATTCTCTGGCGTGCCAAATACCACATCAAGTGTGATTTTTCCCATGCATCGCGCCTCCCGACTGGGAATGATTCCTTGGAAAGTTGTGCTATTTTTCTTAATGCGGCTCCTATCTGTTTCCATTTTGGTGAGACTTTCCTCGTAAATGAGGTTTAGTCCGCTGCCGCCGTCCATGGGCACTTTTGTAAGCTGAAAGCCGTCCCCGATTGGACCAAGGACCAATGCGGCAAGTGCCCAGACTGTCCTGAATTTTGGTTCATCACTGGCATTGAAAGTTATGGTCATGTCGTTCTAGGGGTTTATTGCTGCGACTTGGCAGAGTTCAGCGAGGCCACGGAGTGCCCTTTTGCGCATATTGTTTGAGGCGAATGTCTTGAAGACCGTCAATACTGTGAGGTCGTCGTCTTTCATGGGATGTTGCTCTGCGGTATTTTTGGTGAGGAGATCCTCGCCGCTCTTGGTCACTTGCCGGAGTATTCAACATGCTCTAAGGCTGTGGGTTGGTATGGTATCCGGCATTGTGTGTATTTTGCATGGCCTATCGAGCCATCCCTCCAGAACGGTTCCACGCCCCGTAATGGGCTTTGATTTCTTTAATATTGGATCAGGCGACCGACGAGGGTGCCTCCTTTTTTCCCGAACGAGGGGTTGAGCGGAAACCGGTGGCTCCCAAGAAGCTGCCTGAGTTTTCCAAGTGCTTTCCATTACGCAGTACTTCTGTACTATGGTTGCCAAGTCAGCGAAGTGCAATACATAACGGCGGTTAATGGCATTGACGATTCCCTCGTCCGTGCAATTGTTGCAGAATAATGAGATCGCGTCTTCATCGCGGAAGTCTTTGATCTTGTCTTTGACAACAAGGAATCTGGACCAAAAGTGATCGACCGTTTCTTGAGACTGTTGTGTATGTGCATAAGATCGCGTGTATCTGGGTGGGTGGGTGGATTTAAGTCCGAACCCTAACCCAATTTGGGATCCGGAGTTTGAGAAACTTCCGAGCTTAACAGTTCAGGCTCCGGGATATCAACCAATTTTTCTGGTCCACCGTCCGACTCTAGATTCGGAGTACAGGGCACATCTGTCCACGGACGGGTATCTGGTTCTTTGAGTTCGGAAATTCGAACATAGTTTGTCCTCAATATAGAGGAAGAGTTGTTATATTGCTCCTCCACTACCGCTATCTGATGGGTTATCGGTGGAGAATTGATTTCTCTCTGATCGGGTTTAAGCCCAATCCGATCGTAGTCTATAGCGACCCCCAAGGCGGCGATGTGATCCAGGAGTTCTTTTAAAGACGACAACTCTGACGGATCCATCCATTTGGAGTATTCGGAGTCGACGCGGAGGCGATTATCGATGACCCGAGAAGTCATCGTCGGTGCAACGGCCGAACGGGCGATCATGGTAAAGCCGCCCAGCCGGAGGGTTTGGCCTGAGGCCAGGGCTCCTCCGGAGGTGATATTATCCTTGATAACAAGGCGAGCCATCAATCTGATCTTTGACATCATAGCGGAACTCTCAATGAAAGCACCAATGTCGGTGTCAAAACCGGCGGATCTCGGGTAGGGGGTCCCGAACTGTGCGTCTAAGGCTGATGGTAACATGAGGCGGGGGACACGATATTTACCCAGGTTCGGGCCCTCTCTATGGAGGTAATACCCTACTTCTTGCTTGATTGATCATGATGAATATGAGTATTAAAAGAGTTGATCTACCACGAGATCGTAATGGCTAAAACCCTAGAAGTCACTACAAAAAAAAGACACATCCGTGATATTTTGGGCCGAACGAAATTTTTTCTGTCATACTTATGACACTTCTATGACGATAATTGTGACAAAACCCGGTATCATCATAGATGTGGTGGGCTCCTACTTCTATGACAAAAAATCATGATAGAAAATGGGCTTTTCGTCCTGGGCGGGCTGGAGACATAGCTGCATGACATTCTTTGGGCCGTCCCTGACGGAAAAAACCGTGGTAGAAGCGAGGGCGAGGAAAATTTCGGGGAGTTCCCGGTTATGGTGGGTGGTTGGAGGCCGAGTGATGCGCGTTTCTCTAGTACACGTACACGCGCGTGTGCGAGGCGTTGGCTCTAACTGAACCCGAGCGAGGCGTTGGGCTCTAACTGAACCCGAGCAATTGCACTGCAGGCTACGTGTTACAGAACGAGCGATCGATCGATGGCTGTTAACTGAACCCGATCGAGCGATTCCTTCACTACTGCTGCTAACTGAAGCCGATCGATGCTGCCTCTCTAGATGAATAGTGAGCGTTGCGGGGGGGGGGGGGTTGGATGAACAATGAGCGGTGGGGGTGGATAAACAGGACCCTGTGGTGTTGCCTCGATCGAGCCGGTTGGGGCTGGATGAACAGGACTCGTGGAGGGTTGGATGAATATGATGACCCCGTGGAGGGCTAGATGAATAGTAGATGGTGGAGGGGTGCCCATGGAGGGGTGGTTGAACAGTAGCCGGTGGAGTAGCGCGCGGTGGAGGCTGGATGAACAGGAGCCTGTGGAGGCTGGAGGAGGTCGACGGTAGCCTGTGGAGGATGGAGGAGGTCGACGGTGGAGATGAACAGTATCCTGTGGAGTCGCGTTTTGCGGTACGCCACACCGCTCCCGATGAAGAGGACCCCCGTTTCAACCGTAGCGCTCCAACACAAGTCTGTTTCGTCCGTTTTACGGTACACCACACCCCTCCAGATCAACAGGAACCCCTTTTCGACCGTAGGAGGTCCATTTCCTCCGTTTTGCGGTATGCCAGACCCCTCCCGATGAACAGGATCCCATTTCGAACGTGGCCGGTCGAACACGAGGCCGTTTCCTCCGTTCTGCGGTACGCCAGGCCTCATTTCCATCACATGTTCCGTCCAAGCCGGTTGGCTCCCACGCGTTCTGTTGCCTCCCAATAAACACGACGCATTGCGTTGCCTCCCCATGAACACGACGCATTCCGTTGCCTCCCCATGAACACGAGGACGACGCTGTTTCTTTGTTCTGACCCAGCCATGTACACGAGCCCTGGCCGTACATATGCGTGAGTAGGCGTTCGAGACCCCGCCCGTACGTACACATATGTGGCCGCATTTTCTTTCTTGCACACTGGCCGCTGTACATACGTGTACATTCTACGTGCGCACCTCTACTATGACACGTATGCGCGCCTCTACATCCACCAATATGTACGTACACATTCGCGACCAGAATGACAACGCTACGTATGCTTCGACCAGGTGGGTCCCGACTGTCAGGCACTTGCGTGCGAAAATGTAGTTGGTGGGTCCCAGCAGTCAGGGGGGCGAATCATTTTTTTTGCCCGGATGCACTTCCTTGCGTGCGAAGATGTAGCTGGTGGGTCCCAGGAGTCAGGGGGCGAATCGTTTTTTTTTCTCGGATGCACCTTCCTTGCATGCGAAGATGTAGCTAGTGGGTCCCAGCAGTCAGGGGTGAATCGTTTTTTTTGCCCGGACGCACTTCCTTGCGTGCGAAGATGTAGCTGGTGGGTCCCAGCAGTCAGGGGAAACATTTTTTTTCGTGAAATACAGTGGCCCGTCCGGTGGGTCTCAGCTGTTAGGCGGAGGAATCAATATTTTCCGCGTAATAAGGAGGCACTTCCTTGCTGCGGCTGTGGACCCAGCTGTCAGCCTCTCCATGTACAGTCCACGTCCGATGTAAGTCGTTCCTTGACCACGTTGACCATGCCGCGCTGAGAGCTCCACGGATGTGGACGACGGTGAGGCCTAGGAAGGGGACGACGCAGAGCCGGGGAAGAGCGGCAGTGGAAGCCCACGCGGAGAGGTGTACGAGGGTTCACTGGTTTGGCTGCGGTGTGAGTCTGCCGTCGCCGCAGGGCTTGGCCAGCGGTGGGAATAGTAGGGTCGGTGAGGCCTCCACGGCAGCACAGCCGGCCATGGGAGGCAGGAGCATGCGGCACGACCGGTGCTGCATTGGGCGGCACTGGAGCAAGAAGACCAGAGGTTGAGGAAGCACTACGGCCGTTGGATGGACATCATATGGTCACTGGAGCTAGAATCGTTCATATTCACTAAGTTGACAAATCTCTCCGTCCCCGTCTAGTTGGCCCACAGAGGGGTATTCATTTTTTTTGTGTAATAAGGAGGCCCTTCCTTGCGTGTGAAGATATAGCTGGTGGGTCTGACATGTCAGCAGGGGGAACATTTTTTTCGTGAAATACAGAGGCCTTTCCGGTGGATCCCAGCTGTCAGGTGGAGGAATCATTATTTTGCGCGTAATAAGGAGGCATTTCCTTGTGTGCGGTCGTGGACCCAGCTGTCAGCCTCTCCACGTATAGTCCACGTCCGATGGATGTCGTTCGTTGACCACGTTGACCAGGCCGCGCCAAGAGCACCATGGCGGTGGACGACGGTGCGGCCTAGTAAGGGAACGACATGGAGACAGGGAAGACTCGGCAATGGTTGCCCACGCGGTGGGGAGTACGAGGGTTTACTGGTCTGGCTGCCGTCGCCGGAAAATAATAGGAGGTGTGGGTGAGTAGAGGAATGGTCTGGCCAGCAATGAAGTAGGGTGGGGCGGTGCGGCCTGTGCGGCAGCACAGCCGGCCACGGGAGGCAGGAGCAGCCAGTCCCACCGGAGCTAGTTTGGGCGGCTGGAGCAAGAAGATCAGATATTGACAAAGCATCACGGCCGTTGGATTAACATCCAACAGTCACTGCTGCTAGAATCGTTTTGTGGACTAAGTTGACAAAGCCAAAGTACACATCAACCTAGTAGACCCACAAGTCAGCCACCAAATATGTCCCAAACAACATACAGCCAAAATTTCTAGCCAGATTCAAATTAATTTTAAATCTAAATATACCTTAATTTAAATTCAATGAAATTTTACCCGCACAAAAACAATGAAATTTGAAATAACAAAATCCAAAAGAAAACAGTATTTTGGAACTAATTGCCTGTTTGATGTATTTTTCATTTTACAGCCCATTTATTATTACTTATAGCCCATTTCTTATTACTTATAGCCCATTTTCTGGGCAAAATGAATCCCTCCTTGTCTTGAAAGATTTCCGGCCCAGCAGGGCGTAGAAAAGCAAGTAGGCCTACGTTGGTTATTCTGCAAAAAACAAAATAGCTGGCTAGCCATTTTTAGAAAGGAAAAAAACAAACTGGGTGGGTCATGTGCTAAACACATGAAATAAAAGCCTGGGCTAGATGGGCCACGGGTCCCGCACAACCCAGTTGATACCCTTCTCTGTCCCAAAAAAACAAAATTACTGCGCCGCTGCTGGGTCCCTACTGTCATCCTCACCATGTATAGTCATCTCCTTATTCCTCTCGGTTGTTGACCATGTTGACAACACCAGAGGGCGACGCCGCGGCGAGCGAACCAAGGTGGAGGTCGTTGATGAGGCCTCGGATGGGAACGAACAGGAGCCGGGGAAGATGCGCGGAGTTTTAGGGTGCGATGTGGCCATGATGCGTGCGCGGCAGCACAGCCAGCCGTGGGAGGCGGGAGCAGGCGGTCCCACCGGTGCTGGTTTGGCTTTGGCGGCTCGAGGAAGAAGAGACTGAAGAAACGCGACAAATGTTGAATGTCAATCCAACGGTCAAGGTTGGCACAATCATTTGTTGACTAAGCGGACACCAAGTAGCATACTCTTTTATATATAGGAAGAAAACTGCGAGGAAAATGCGTTCGTCTGTCGTCCTCCTCACAGGGAACGTTCGCCACATAAGTGACTATCACACTTGGTTTTCAACTGAGAGGTCTTGTGTTCGAGTCCCAGGAACTCTCAATTTTGTCCTCCTTCCTTCCTCGCAAAAAAGGGAAAGAAAATCAAAGACTTGGGAAGGCATACAGAACAAGCTAGTGTACCAGTAAAGAGATGTTTCCGAGTTTTAGAAAAAAGAGAGACATGCTCATGTAGCTGGTTCGAACCAAACCTAGACTATGACTATATATGGTGCTATGCTAGTCTGCAAGTAATGAAACTGACATATCCAATGTTTGCTTCTCCTCTTCTCTACTTACTCTACCTAGCATCAGAAGCTCTAGCCGCAGCAACCATGTCCGCTGGCTGCTCGTCTACCTGCTCTTCAGCAGGCAACAATCAGATATGCGCCAAGTCGCCACCCGTACCATCACATGTGGGTCTCATAACACCCCTGCCGGCACGCGCACCGCAGTCGATTGCTCATCACAACCCGCTGCCGTTGGTGTGGTGCCACTGCTGCAAATCACGCAGAGTCATCCGTCGCCTCTCAACCACAATCCTCAACCCTGGCCAAGTCTTCTACAAATGCCCGAATCATGGGGTAATAATATGTTTAAGTGTTGTTCTGCTTCTTTCAGTTGCTGATTTTTTTAATAGTTTGGTTGATGATCTTCCAATTTGATTCGTTTAGAAAAGGGAAGATTCGTGTGATTTGTATTTCTGGGAAGTTGCTGATGTGGGGGAATGCAACTACGCTGATTATTTGGTTAGTCAAGGAATCCCAATACCAGCAGGTTGGGGTGTTGGACAAGTAACTGAAGGAACGGCAGAAGAGGAAGATGCAGAGCAGAAGGTTAAAGATGCAGTTCCTCTGATCATGGCCAAGCAACAGCTGCTGAACGGCCTTGACAACAATGAGGAGATGAAAGAGCTTGTGAAGATAATGGGAAAAATCGATGTGCTCTGTAGGATGATTGTCTCTTTATTTGAAGTGTATGTAGCACTCGTGATGTATTCAGTGGCTATGACATGAGCACTTTGCTGAAACTAGTAATGAATGAAACCTATGTAGCAGGCTGGGCGTAGTGTTGTGAACATCTAATGATTTCTATTAATAGAAATCAGGGGGTATACCCTTTTGCTCATAAATAAATAAATAGAAGAGGCCCTATCGGGTCAGCTTTGTTCTCATTCGAAGACGTCGAGCAAATTGCAGTCCAACAGCAAACTATGTCATCAAATTCAAGTTTCACAGCCAAATATGAGTACAACTAAACAACAATGTCATCATGTTTTAGTTGTCATGCAATCACCAAACACAAATCAGCATACATAACAAGTGATGTTCTCACAGAAAAATACTAAACAACATGTTCATCAGGTTTCAGTTGTCATAGCAAACACAATTTCACATAGTAGATAAAAACGTCTTCTGACAAGAAAATACGACAAAAGCAATGTAATGATCATCCGCAGCAGCAGCGTCAACATCTTCATCATGTGTATCAGTCTGAATCGTAATTCCCCATGGTGTCATCTTCTTCTTCGTCCTCGACGTCCTTGAACGTTGGCTTCTTCTTGATCAACTCTCGTACGTCCACAGCACGACAGGCAATCTTTTCGCCGGCGTCATTGATGTGATGGTTCTCAAAGATATTAGGAATATCTGTGTTATCTTGTACATCAGGAGCAGTGTAAGCATCATCTTGTTGTGCAACTTCATTAAACGAATTCCTCTGCTCAAACCTTTGCAATACTCTCCAGTCATCGCTACGTGCAAATGTGTCTTCCAAGAAAAATATCTGTGTTGCTTGATTTGCCAAAATAAAAGGCTCGTTGATCTGGTACGCCGCCTTGACATTGATGGATTTGAAATAATCATCAGCTCTGGGTTTTGCGATCCTGGAAAACAGGTTATACCAATGACAGCACAACAGAACCACACACCAATGATCCTCGAAAGTGGAGATATACAGCAACTGAACAATGCCTGTTATGTTAGCATACATTTCAGTTGTCTCTTTTTCATACGTATCCGTGCTCATGATGGCACTGTTTTGTGTCTTCCTGCCTTTGTCTCGTGCAAGGGTGTTGTAGCGCACATCTCCAACAACGCAAGATTCATAATGTCTTACCCGAGTATCAGGACCCATTGCTAGTGCGTAAAGGGCATCATCAACGGCCTGCCCATCCTCCCGCATTTCTTAACCTATGATTAGAAAATAGACAAGCTGATCATCTTATGTACTCAATATATTAAAAAAACTGACAATGCAATTCAAAAGCTTACATGGTTCTTGAACCATTTTGCAAATCTTGCCATAACCAGTTTGTCAATGTTTCCTGGATTTTGCGATAGTAACTCCTTTTTGTAGATGCTGCATAACATAGCGATCGCTTCAAACATCTAAATATATAAGAATGTGCAACAAGTTTAGTAGATTACGATGTATAAGCTGCAGTACTGCACTTACTTGATATAAGGTAGTATCTCAGGACAGTTATTCAACACATACCAAACCATTTTGTCCAAATCTTTACGTTTGTCCTCTTGTCGACTCTTCCCTGTAACTCAAACAGAATAATTGAAAACATTGAGCCCAGGATTGTCTTCACCCACCTCTTTGCTAAGCTGATCAGCTGTTTCAATGTATTTTGAGCAGAATGTCAACGCTTCTGTAGCATTGTAGGCCTCTGCAATGGAACCCTCGGGTCTAGCTCCGTTCCTAACATAGCCCTTGAAAGTGCCTAGCCGCCTTTCAATAGGGTACATCTAGCCATACTGTACTGGACCTCTAAGTAGTGCCTCATCAGGTAGATGAACAGCCAAATGCACCATCACATCAAAGAATGCTGGAGGATATATCTTCTCAAGGTTGCATAGGATAGTTGGTATCTTGTCTCTAAGACGCTCCAAAGCATCTATCCTGATATTTCTACTACCGAGTTCCCTGAAGAATTGTCCCAACTCTGCAACTGCTCTGTATAAGTCAGGGCATCCCAATCCTCTAAGGATAACAGGTAAAACCCTTTGAAGTAGGACGTGGAAGTCATGAGTTTTCAACCCTTGTACCTTGTTTCCATCTGCACTGACTCTCAGGGTTGGAAGCAAATCCATGTGGGAATCTCACACGTGACAGGACCTCGCAGAATTATTCTCTTTTTACCTTGCCCAAGACGTACACAGCTGGTGCCATATCTCGTGGTTTACCTTCATCTTGGACCTGCAAATCCTTTCTGATACCCAGGTGTGTCAAATCAATCCTAGATTCTAAGGTATCTTTCATCTTGCCTTCAATATTAAGAAGTGTGCCGATAATGCTGTCACATATATATTTCTCGATGTGCATCACATCAAGATTATGCCGCAGATCTAAATCTTTCCAATACTCCAAGTCCCACAAAGTGGACCTGCGGGTAAACAATAATCTCTCTTCTGCCCTGCCATGCTTCCTTTTCCCGCTACCATTACCAGGATGGTTTCCTGGTGTAATATGCCTGACCTTCTCTAATTCCACTTGCAACTCATTAGCGGTGAGCCTCTTTGGCACATCACGGTTTCCATGCTTTGCATTGAACACATGTCTTCAGTATTTTCTAGGATGCGGCTTGTCCTTGGCAAGGAAACAACGGTGTCCAATGTAACAGATCTTGCTAAGTATTGCGTATGACATCGGATTCCTGTCACAGCGAACACATGCATTGTAACCATGTGTCATTCGCCCTGACATAGTTCCCAAAGCCAGATAATCATGGATGCACCAAATTATAACAGCACGCAGAAAGAAATCAGCTTGTGGGCTGCTATATAGGTCTCGAGTGAGAACACCCCTCCATAGCTGTTGAAGTTCCTCCACAAGAGGCTCCATGAACAAATCAAAATCCTTTCCAGGACTTTTTGGACCTGGGATGAGCAAGGCCATCATGTAGTTTGATTCTTTAGTGCAGAAATTTGGAGCCACGTTGTAAGGGATAACAAGCACTGGCCACATACTATATGTGGCGCTCTGGTGGCCAAATGGGTTAAATCCATCTAAAGCTAAGCCAAGTCTAAAGTTTCTCGGGTCAGCAGCAAACTTTTTGTGTTTATCATTGAAGCTTTTCCACTCACTACCATGAGATGGATGGCTCATTACATTCTGATCTCTGTACTCCTGGTTCCTAGAATGCCACAATACATCCTCTCTTGTTTTAGCATCATGAAACAACCTCTGCAATCTTGGTGAAATTGGAAAATGTCTCAGAACATTATGAGGAATCCTCTTCACAGCATCGCCATCTTTCCATCTTGATGATTTGCATTTCGGGCATTCACTTAAGTTGGCATAATCCTTCCGGAACAGAACACAATTATTCTTACAAACATGGATCATATCATATCCAATTCCAACTGCACGAAGGAAATTCTTCATTTTACTGTAGGTGTGTGGCAGCTCAGACGCATCTGGGAAAGATTTGCGGAAAGCAGCCAACATCGCATCGAATGATTTGTTGGTCATCCGCTCAGATGTCTTCACCTGAAGAAAGGTGACCATAGCTGAGAATACTGACAGCTTATTTCCTGGGGTGACAGCCACGTTGCATTGTTCCAACATGCGGGCCCACCGTTTTTCTTCTGCAGGTGAAAGTTCACGGAATGCACGAGCATTTCGTAGCATTGTTTCAATGTTGGTCAAACTCACTGGCTCCGCCACCACCACCTCCTCCTCCTCTTCCACCTGAGCATCAGGCAGATCAAGATGGTGATCTGCTGCTTCCACGTAGTCAATAACATTGACGTTCACAGTTTCACCATGATGAACCCACCTAGTATATGTGACCGACATCCCATACAAGTGTAGATGATTTTGCACAGTTGACTGGGGTCTTGTAACTGAATTCATACAACTGCTACACGGGCAGAGCACATCTGATTTCGGACCACCGTACTCAGCTCTGATAAAGTTCATGAAGTTTTCAACCCCCTCGACATATGCAGCGGAGAATCTTCGAGCAGAAGTTATCCAAGTCTGTCCATCTGTTAGACATACAAATTAGTTCTTCTACTAGATATTACAGGAAAAACATATATGCTTTTTTATGAAGTCCAGAAAAAAATACCTAGGTCGATGTCTAAAGCTATGGCAAGATATTTGGACGAGCAGATCTAAGTAACGAAATATATGTAAAGTTAATTCAGCAAACAGATTTGAGTGCTAAATTATGGCAAGATGTTTCAGCAGTCAATGAGGCCGAGCACACAGCCATCGAACTATCGAAGGCCATCGCAGCAACAAAGATCGAGTATAAAACGGTGCAGAGCTATTTCACCTAACAGATTGGCTACTAGACCATGGCAATCTACGTCACAATAAATATATGGCAGGATATTTTAGCAACTAATCCGCCTTGGCATGCCATCTCAGCTAAGCAGATTGAGTGCAGAACAGGGCAAGGAAGCTTCTTAAGCAGAGCATATTGACAGTAAACTACTTCAGCAAACAATGAGATTAACAGCGTCTATCAGCTAACATTCAGTGCTACACCGACATGAATGGGGCCTCAGTCTAGAATGCGCGTACCGTGGGAGAAGCTGACCGCCGTGCGTCTCCACACGAATGTCACCAGCGGTGGTGGCGCTGACCGCCGTGCGCCTCCACAAGAACGTAGCCAGAGGTGGTGTCACGGCTAGAGGATGGCAGTCTATGATAGTGTACTGTGGGAGCGAGAGGATCCCCGTGCGTCCCCTCGACGAACCGTGGCGCTGACATATCGGCACGGGTGGGAGGGTGGCTTTGGCAGAGCGAATGGAGTGGAGGGGGACGGGGGGGAGGGGGTTTGGTGAATATTATTGGCTAGTTGGCCGAAGGGCGGTTGAATCAGATTTGGGGGGAATTTTTGTGGGGGGGGGGAGAATTTTTGCGCGGTGGGCGGGGGGAGTTTGGCGCATGGTCGGTTTCTCCAAGTGCAGTCCCACGTGTCAGTGAAGAGGCAAGCCAAAGCGCGTTCCGTTTGTGTGAGCTTTGTGCAGCACCAAACGTGTGTGGGGTGCAATGCGACCGCGACAGGAGTGCTGTGAGTGTACCGCCTTTTTCCTTTTAAACTAGGTGCTTCGCCCCCTCAAAAAAAATTGTTGCTTCGCGCGATCCATCGATACTACTACTAGTAATCTGGTAATCCCGACTAAAACGGCACGGCCGGGTCTTTTCCCACGCGATATGCTGGGAGGTTGGCTTAGTTGGTTTTTTTAGGATGAGTAATGCTACACCTACGTAATCCCAGTTACGTAATTAACGTAATGTGAAATGTGTGAGCTTTTGATTGTAGATTGGTGGGAGGGAGGGGCCCACCACCATGAAAATCAGGGGAGGAGAGAGAGAGGCAATTTACGTTAACCCTTTCTTAGGTTCCCGTAGATATAGAAAGATGTGAAATGCGTGAATGTGTAGTGGACGTACTATTGGAGTGCCTAAGATAAATTGTGTATGTATAGACCCTATGTGTTTATTTTACTTTGCATGTTAGATTTGTCTCGGTTCAATAAAAAGCAGTATTGGTGATGATGGTGAGCCTGTCATCCTGCAATATAGCCCGTCTAATCTATATCTAACGGATAGGAAGGAAACTATGACAATTTACCCGCACTCCTCTCCACATTTGCAGATAAGGCTTTCCCTCGTTCATCCTTTTCTCCCACAAGATCTTGATCTTCCGTGCAACGCACGGGCATCTTGCTAGTACTCCTACAATATGTATATTATTGTGAAAGTTCATATACACCGGCCGAGATTAATGCAAAGACGGCAGATTTTCATTACATTTCGAACTTTTATAGGACAGAAAAATAAAAGAAACCCGACCCTAAACCTATTCTACGGCGGCGATCGACATCCTCCATCTGCGATCTCTATGTATGGGGGCGGGGTTCAAGACCCGTGAAGTGAAGGTGCGGTCTCCGACGAGGAAGAGTAGAACACGGGATACGGACCGGCCAGTTGGCACACCATGCCCTGCCACCTCCCATACCCTACTAATCCTCGGAGGAGTCCCCGACCTCGGCGGTGCCGGACGTTGGACGGCGGCAAGTAGGACGCGTGGCTGACCGTGCTCCCGTCGTCGGCGGCCAGCGTGCCCACCGCTTGTGCGGTCGCGTCCGCGTCCAGCTACGCCGCTATTGCGTCGCGAGAGGCGACTTGAGCGAGGGCGGCGACCTCGAGCTTCAGCCCTGAAGACAAGCTCTCCGCAGAGCGTTTGCACTTGCGGTCATGGTGGATGTGGTGCCAGGTAGGAGGATGATGCGGTATGGTGTGGAGGTTAGGTGGGTGTTGCCGCTTTAAGTAGCGCATTCCGGTGAGGCCAAGCATCCAGGTGCGTCATTAAGTCGCCGGAGTTGGTTCCTCGGGCTCCGAGCCTCTTAACAACGACATACGACCGAACGACATGAATGCGGGCAGCTGGCGCCGGCTGGGAACGCATCGCGTGACGGTGCGAGGGACGAGGGTTTTGGTGTGCCAGGGTAGTCAGCTACGGTCATGGCAACGCTGGAGATGCCCTTTGCTCACATGTGATCCCCGCATGTCATGGAAAATCAAGACGACCCGGCATGGTCTCAGGTCCTAAGGATGCAGTTGGCCGCGCTACACCACTCTGTGGACGCGTCGCGGCGCCCCGTGCATCCTCGACGAGCCGGGTGTTGGGGTGTGTTTGGATTGTGGCCAAAGTGCACCTTACCAAAATTTTGGTCATGACCCAAAGATTGGTCTTTGTTTGGATGGTTGCCATTTTTTGGCATGCCAATGAACTCTAGCCAACTCTAGTTCATTTTTCTTGCCAATGTCGGCCAAATCATGGGCAACCAATACCTCAACCAAAATTTTGGATACCCAATGCTTTGATGGGGCAACCTTGGGCACAAACCAAACATACTATTGGTCGTGCCACAACACTAACGCCACCCTCGACACACTGAAACCGATCGTGTCTAGTGACGATATGAGCATGTCGCTCACCGCGGTCGCCGTGTCCAGAGGCGGTGCTGGAGTTGCGCCCCGTTGTTGGCCCCAACGACCCACATGAACGGTTGTCGGTGGCGAGGAGGTCGTGGGCCAGCTCCTCCATTGGACTAGTCTGCGATACGTCGTCCCGACGGGTGTGCCCCACATGTCGGTTTCCCTGTTTTCCCGGCCATATTCGAGCGTCAATGCTCCGCATTGCGCATTAGGCCTTTCACTATGTAGGCCAAGCGACACAACTTATTGTTTATTTGAGACGTTCAAGTATAATCATGTGGCGTTTTCTTATTTCTCATTCCTCTCCAACCCTCTTCTCCATCGATCATGTCGCCCTATGGTCGAGTCCATCCTCCCGCATGCCTCATTTGAACACTCCGCCGAGTAACATTCGCATGTACCCACCCTAGTCCTCTTTCAATCGATCTCCGGACCCCGAGATGAAATCGAGAGAGAACGAGTGGGGGCATGTGATACCTAAGGCGGATTCAAAATTTTGAACCGGTGATCATAACATCCGCAAATCATATATAAAGGGTATTCAATGTTCGTTTTGTTTTTGAACATACAATATACTCCCTCCTATCCTTTCTAGTTTACATATAAGTTTTATGTGTAGTCAAAGTATCTCTACTTTGATCAAAAGGTATCAACATTCAACAACGCCCAATCAATATTGTTAGATTCGTACATACTCCTAGATTTCTACTCGAGATGGTTTCCAATTTGTTTTCAACCACGTCAATGTGCTTGTTCTCGTGCATGCTCTTCCTACTAGGATTTCGCCATGTATAGCCAGTCCAATAGTAACTTTTTTAAGCTCCCTGTCCAATAGTACACGTGGAGTACTGACAACATCTGTACTCCCTCCTTCCATTTATATAGGGCCTATGTGGAGGAGAGAGATGTGAAAAAGTGAGGGGAGTGAGCTCTCATGCAAGAGCCTTAGCTATATACGCATTCCTAGTTAAATACTCCCTCCATCCCGGAATAAGTGTCTCAACTTTGTACTAGAGCTAGTACAAAGTTGTACTAAGCTTGAGACATTTATTTTGGGACGGAGGGAGTAGTACAATAAATATGAAGAAAGATATAGAGAGGAGATGGAAAAAAGTACTAATACAATAGCCAACCTTATATATATTTTTGCGGGAAATAGCCAACCTTATAGCCCACACTACTGTATGAGTGCATATAATAGATGATGGCTATAGATGACATGGCAGTCCCTCATAGCCATCGACTGGCTATATTATTAACCATGCTCTAATGCGTTTTTAAAACCGCATTTGACTATTGACAAGATTAATAGTACATGAGATGTATAATGTGAAAATTATATCATTGGAAACTCCTTTCACATACGAATTTGACCGTATGCTTTGTGTAAGTTGCATGTCATATATTATTACTCTAACATTTGGTCAAAGTTAGCCTCGAAAAATGCATTAGGCCCTGTATAGTAAATGGAAGGAGGGAGTAGTAGTGGAAGTGGATCCTCTGACGTAGGTATCCCTGCCTTACCCTCCCTTTCGGTCACTTACTGGCAGACCCCATGCTTGCTAGGACCCGCATGTCAGTTACTCAATTGGTTCGGCCACGTCAGGGGATCCTCATCCGTAGTATACTCCCTCTATTTTTATTTACTCCGCATAAAACGGAGGGAGTGGTAGTATAATAAATGACGCGGGCGGGGGGAGGGGGAGGGACGTCGGTTTGCTCTCAACTGCGGTCCCACAAGCGAGCGAAAACGCAAGACGAAGCGCGTTCCATTCAGCGAGCGACATGGAGGGTCCAGCGTGTCGGGCTGCAACGCAAACGTGACAAGAGCGATGTACAGTCAAAACCGATTGACCGGTCATCACCGGAACCACTATTCACACCAGAACCTTTGCTGCTCGGCCTACGCTAGCCACTGCCCTAAAACCACACCTAATCTCCAGCCCATTCCCCCACCTTTCGATCCCCTAGCCCGCATCAAGCGTCCCATAGTTTGCCGGAAAGCCATGGTGCGCCGCAAGATCACTTACTACAAGATGCTGACGCGGGAGTGCCACGCAGAAATCGGGGCGGCAGTCGGCGCCACAGACCTCCGTTCCCAAGCTTTCTTGGCGGCGGGCAAATCCCCGAGTTCTCTGGAGCCAAGCTACGAGGAGGAGGAAGCCAATCCAATGTTCATGGCGGAGGTCGCGGTGCAGAAGGCCCCCGATGGGTATGAGACGATGGACGTCGACTTCGTGTCGGCGTCCGAGTCCCCCATGGTGCAGGCGGACCAGCGGTTCAACATGGCGATACTAAAGGAGGACTGGGAGGTAGAGGCTCAACTCGATGCAGAGCGCGCGAAACCGCTGCCATCGAGGCTCTCCTGTAGGCGGAGCCGGATGTTGTGGATGTGAACCGGGCGGCGGAGGCTCAAGTTGAGGCGGAGCGCGCGGATGCCGCTGCCATCGAGGCCCTCCTGCAAGCGGAACCGGACATCCTGGACTTGAACCGGGCGGCAGAGGCTCGACTTGACGCAGAGAGCGCGGATGCCGCTCTCATCGACACCCTCCTGCAGGCGGAACCGGACGTCCTGGACTTGAACAGGGCGGCGGAGGCTCGACTCAACACGGAGCGCGCGGATGCCGCTGCCATCTAGGCCCTCCTGTAGGCAGAACCGGACGTCCTCGACCTGAACCGGGTTGTGCTCTCGTCCATGCAGAGCGCCCGCATGCTCCGCTTGAACGAGTAGCTGGAGGCCGAGGACAACCACGGTGCGGAGACACACGTCGGCAGCTACGTCTGGTTCGCGCCGGCAGCCAAAGACGATGAGGCCGTCTCTTTCCACGAGCAGTGATAGTTTTTCTTTATGTTTTTGTTTTTATATCTTTTGTTGTGTAAAAACATATAT
The DNA here is from genome assembly GCF_018294505.1 of Triticum aestivum. Taxonomy (NCBI): domain Eukaryota; kingdom Viridiplantae; phylum Streptophyta; class Magnoliopsida; order Poales; family Poaceae; genus Triticum; species Triticum aestivum. Next base: position 190,239,113 of record NC_057804.1, read on the forward strand.
TTGTTATGCAAGTCACCTGACTTGGGTCAGTCTTGTTGGGGAACGTAGTAATTTCAAAAAAAATCCTACGCACACGCAAGATCATGGTGATGCATAGCAACGAGAGGGGAGAGTGTTATCCATCTACCCTCGTAGACCGAAAGCTGAAGCGTTAGAACAACGCAGTTGATGTAGTCGTACGTCTTCACGATCCGACCGATCCAAGTACCGAACGTACGGCACCTCCGAGTTCAGCACACGTTCAGCTCGATGAGGATCCGCGGACTCCGATCCAGCAGGATGTCAGGGATGAGTTCCGCCAGCACGACGGCGTGGTGACGGTGAGGATGTTCTACCGATGCAGGGCTTCGCCTAAGCACCGCTATGATATGACCAAGGTGGAATATGGTGGAGGGGGGCACCGCACACGGCTAAGGACCGATCACAAAGATCAACTTGTGTGTCATGGGGTGCCCCCCTACCCCCGTATATAAAGGAGGGAGGGGGAGGTGCGGCCGGCCCCTAGGGGTGCGACTGGAGAGTCCTACTCCCATCGGGAGTAGGACTCCCCCCTCTTGCCTTGTTGGAGAAGGAAGGGGGAAGGGGGAAAGAGGAAAGGCCCCCCCTTCCTTGTCCTATTCGGACTAGGTGGGGAGGGGGGGCGCGGCCTGCCCTGTCCGGCCCTCCTCTTCTCCCTTAGGGCCCATGTTGGCCCATTAACCCCCAGGGGGGTTCTGGTAACCCCCGGTACTCTGGTAAAATCCTGATTTCACCTGGAACAATTCCGATATCCAAATATAGGCTTCCAATATATCAATCTTTATGTCTCGACCATTTCGAGACTCCTCGTCATGTCCGTGAACACATTCGGGACTCCGAACAACCTTCGGTACATCAAAAACTATAAATTCATAATATAACTGTCATCGTAATGTTAAGCGTGCGGACCTTATGGGTTCGAGAACTATGTAGACATGACCTAGAACTGTTTCCGGTCAATAACCAATAGCAGAACCTGGATGCTCATATTGGCTCCTACATATTCTACGAAGATCTTTATCAGTCAAACCGCATAACAACATACATTGTTCCCTTTGTCATCGGTATGTTACTTGCCCGAGATTCGACTGTCGGTATCTCAATACCTAGTTCAATCTCGTTACCGGCAAGTCTCTTTACTCGTTACGTAATGCATCATTCCGTAACTAACTCATTAGCTACATGGCTTGCAAGGCTTATAGTGATGTGCATTACCGAGAGGGCCCAGAGATAGCTCTCCGACAATCAGAGTGATAAATCCTAATCTCGAAATACATCAACTCAACAAGTACCTTTGGAGACACCTGTAGAGCACCTTTATAATCACCCAGTTATGTTGTGATGTTTGGTAGCACACAAAGTGTTCCTCCGGTAAACGGGAGTTACATAATCTCATAGTCATAGGAACATGTATAAGTCATGAAGAAAGCACTAGCAACATACTAAACGATCAAGTGCTAACCTAACTGAATGGGTCAAGTCAATCACATCATTCTCCTAATGATGTGATCCCCTTAATCAAATGACAACTCATGTCTATGGTTAGGAAACTTAACCATCTTTGATTTACGAGCTAGTCAAGTAGAGGCATACTAGTGACACTATGTTTGTCTATGTATTCACACATGTATCATGTTTCCGGGTAATACAATTCTAGCATGAATAATAAACATTTATCATGATACGAGGAAATAAATAATAACTTTCTTATTGCCTCTAGGGCATATTTCCTTCAGTCTCCCACTTGCACTAGAGTCAATAATCTAGATTACATAGTAATGATTCTAACACCCATGGAGTCTTTGTGCTGATCATGTTTTGCTCGTGGAAGAGGCTTAGTCAACGGGTTTGCAGCATTCAGATCTGTATGTATCTTGCAAATCCCTATGTCTCCCACCTGGACTTGGTCTCGGATGGAATTGAAGCGTCTCTTGATGTGCTTGGTCCTCTTGTGAAATCTGGATTCCTTTGCCAAGGCAATTGCACCAGTATTGTCACAGAAGATCTTCATTGGTCCCGATGCACTAGGTATGACACCTAGATCAAAAATGAACTCCTTCATCTAGACTCCTTCATTTGCTGCTTCCGAAGCAGCTATGTACTCCGCTTCGCATGTAGATCCCGCTACGACGCTTTGTTTAGAACTGCACCAACTTATAGCTCCACCGTTTAATAAAAACACGTATCCGGTTTGCGATTTAGAATTGCCCGGATCAGTGTCAAAGCTAGCATCAACGTAACCATTTACAACTAGCTCTTTGTCACCTCCATAAACGAGAAACATATCCTTAGTCCTTTTCAGGTATATCAAGATGTTCTTGACCGCTGTCGAGTGATCCACTCCTGGATTACTTTTGTAACACCCCGGATCCGATGCGCCTGGTGTCTTCCAATTATTCGCCGTAGTTGCCATGTCATTTACTTGCGTGTTGCATTTTCCCATGTCATCATCTGCATTTCATCTACATGTTTTTCAAAACTTGCATCCGTTCGGGTTCCCCCGGTTCTCTTCATTGCCCGTTCGGAGTCCAAACCACACTAGCACGCGCCCGCGGCACCTCCGAAATATTATTTTATAAGTGGCATAAAAATGTTCTCGGAATGGGGTGAAAGTTGGCGTGCGGTCTTATTATAGTGTAGGTAGACCGCCTGTCAAATTTCATTATATTCGGAGTTCGTTTGATAGCCCAACCATCATCCGTAGCGGCACCGTTGCCGGTTTTTCGTTGGACGTTTCGGTCTCCGAAAATGCCACCGGGCCGCTCTGTTTCTTTCTCTCCTCTCCCGCATGTCTCTCCACAACCCTCCTGCAGCCCAGCTACCCCCTCCGTTCCGGACCGTCAGATCGCGATCGGAGGGTCGAGAAAGCCCCAAACTTCCCAAACCCTAATCCCTAGGCCTCCCTGCTATATATAGCGACCTCCCCCCCCCCTTCCATTTCTGTCTAAACCTACCCCTAGCCCTTCTCCCACCTCGCAACCGCCGCCTCCCTCCTCGTAATCAACGCCGATCCCACCCTGCCCCGCCACTTGGCGCCGCCGCCACCACTTCCCATCCAACCCACAGCCGCCACGTCGCCTCCACCACTGCCACGGCCAATCAGAGGCCTCCACGCGGCCTCCCCGCGTCGTCCCACGCCTCTCCCCACGCTCCCCGCACCGCCAGGCCCGTGCCAGGCCCGCCCGGGCCTCGATCTGGACCCCAAGGGTAGCAGCCAGCCCGAGTGCCCCGCTCTCTCCTCCCGTCGCCTCTGCCCGACCCCCTCGTCGGCGCGCCGCCGCCGGGTCGCCGGAGATCGCTCTGCCGCACCCTCAGCGCCTCCCCGCCGCCGCAGTCCTCCGCGTCGCCACGCCGGGTCCCCGTCGCCGGTAAGCAGCGCGCCGCCGCACCCCTTCTCCTCATTCCTCCCCTCGGTCCCCCTCACCTCGCTCTCTCACTTCACCGCAGGGTTCCGTCGCCACCGCCGTCCTCCAGTGACCGGATCCGGCCACCCGCGGCCCCGTCTCGACCTCCTCCATGCCTCTTCGGCCTCCGGTGCCGTTGCCTGTCACCTCCACCATCCTCCGCTCGACCCCATCGTCGCCGGCTCGCCGGAGCACTAGCACGTCGCCGCCGCTCGTCTCGATCCCGATCGGGTCGGGAGAGCACGCCTCCTCGCTCCCGCTGCGTGGGCCGCGCCACGCTGAAGGCCCAGCTCGGCTCCATCGGCCCAGCCCAGGCCTGCCTCTTCCCTCTTCGTGGGCCTAAGCCCAAGGTGAGCAGCCCTATCCCTCGCCCCATGCACAACTTAGCTATATCGCGCTCGATCCGTTTTTTTTGAAATAGTTACATTCTGGTGCTAACTCTGACCTGCTGTAACTCCATGTGTACTGCTCCGCTTTGTACGCGTAATATATCAAAATGTTCATCATGAGATGCTCTTCATTTCGTTCCATTGTGCCATGTTCATTTGAGTTTATGTTGATGCCCTAATCATCGTTGCAAGAGTGTTATATGATGTTAACATGCTGAAACTGTCATAACTTGTTGTTTTGTCTTTTTCATTGCATTTTGTGTGTGCCTCCTATGAACTTGAGCCCTACATATGTTTTGAAGTATGCTATGACGTACTTACAATGGTGCAATCCATGTATTTTTATGAGTCATGTAGTGAGTGCATCGATCTCGTGAAGTAGGGTACTTGCTGTTACTGTTTTGCTAGTCTGAATCTGCTATATCTTGATGCTATGTAAATCTGCTGCTGCAAGTCATTCTATGCATAATCTAGAGATGTTCACTAAGGATGTTTTGTTATACATGTCATGCTATATCCATTCACGCCCCTGGTTGCATTTATATCCTGCTGTAACTTGTTGTTATCTTGCTCCAAACTTGCTAAATAATGTTGCTGTCAACCTGTTAACATTAAGTTCAGTTTTCTCATGAGCTTTGCTAGTGATCCATGCAGCCTATGACCATGATCTTGACATTCTTAGCTTCATAAACATGTATTCTTACTGTTGGTTGCCTTGTCATGCCATGTATTTATCTGTGGTGAGTGGCACAAGTTCACCAACATGCCTACTTATCGTTGTTCCTGCCATGTCTGAATCTGTCATATCATATGCCATGTTTGCATGGATGCTACCATGTTTTCTTTTGATCTTTGGAATTAGTTCAGTAAGGGTGTTTTGTTATTTGTCTTTAGTACTATCATGCCATGCCTTTTTTGCCATATTAAGTTCCTGTAGAATGTTGTTTGATAGCTCTAAACATTGCAACCTGATGTTATTTCTGCCAAGTCTGTAAACTGTTATTATTTGCAATCTTGCCATGTCCTTTTGAGCATGTTATAGTGTTTTCTGGAGATAGCTCAATGTTCATGTTTTGTCATGCTTTACCTGTAGTTCATGCCCATGCCTTTTGTTTTTATATTGAGGTGTTGTAGCATATTGTTTCGATGCTTGCTAGATGCCTAGTTGCTGTTTTGGGCAGATTGTTGTAACTTGTATAGAGTATGTGTTGAACCGTTGCTCCGTTTTGAGTGTGCTCTATATGGAACTTGCTTATAATTGCATGTAGTTTCATATTATCATGTTGCATCCTTGTTTTGAGAGTGTTTGCTTGATGTGGCCTTTTGCATCAATGCCATGTTAACTTGTTTTGCTCATATCTTCTAGGCCGTAGCTTCGAATTAAATGAACTTTATATGTAACTTGACTAGAATCTCTTGTAGATCATCTTGGTGCATCTTAACTTGATGTTTAACAACTTGAACATAAGGTTTATTCAGATCTGGACCAATTTCGAAATTTGCATATGAGGACTTACCGGATTAGTTATATGTTGTTTCCGGCCTCATTTAAACTTGTTTGGCTATGTTGTTCTTGTATGCATCATCTCTTGCCATGAGTAGCTTCATGTAGCCTTGTCAGGCATCATTCTTGGATGAGCATCATATCATGTATATGTGTGGTGGGTTTACCATGTTGTGTGCTTCTTCTCGATAGTTCCCGTTTCGTTGCGATCGTGAGGATTCGTTCGTCTACACTTGGTTCGTCTTCGTGGCTTCATCTTCTTCACGGACTCATTCTTCTTCCTTGTGGGATTTCAGGCAAGATGACTTCTACCCTGGATCTCACTACTATCATTGCTATGCTAGTTGCTTCGTTCTATCGCTATGCTACGCTACCTATCCCTTGTTCTATCAAGCCTCCCAAATTGCCATGTCAGCCTCTAACCTTGTCATCCTTCCTAGCAAACCATTGCTTGGCTATGTTACCGCTTTGCTTAGCCCCTCTTATAGCGTTGTTAGTTGCAGGTGAAGTTAAAGATTGCTCCATGGTGGACAGGATTATGTTGGGATATCACAATATCTCTTATATTATTAATGCATCTATATACTTGGTAAAGGGTGGAAGGCTCGGCCTTATGCCTGATGTTTTGTTCCACTCTTGTCGCCCTAGTTTCCGTCATATCGGTATTATGTTCCCGGATTTTGCGTCCCTAACGCGGTTGGGTGATTTATGGGACCCCCTTGACAGTTCGCCTTGAATAAAACTCCTCCAGCAAGGCCCAACATTGGTTTTACCATTTGCCTACCACCTATACCTTTCCCTTGGGAGTAATTAACCCAAGGGTCATCTTTATTTTAACCCCCCCCCCCCGAGCCAGTGCTTCTCTAAGTGCTGGTCCGAACCGAGTAGACTGCGGGGCCCCCTCGGGGAAACTCAAGGTCTGGTTTTACTCATAGGATGTCTCATCCGGTGTTGCCCTGAGAACGAGATATGTGCAGCTCCTATCGGGATTGTCGGCACATCGGGCAGCTTTGCTGGTCTTGTTTTACCATTGTCGAAATGTAACTGGGATTCCAAGACTGATCGGGTCTTCCTGGGAGAAGGAATATCCTTCGTTGATCACGAGAGCTTATCATGGGCTAAGTTGGGACACCCCTGCAGGGTATAAACTTTCGAGAGCTGTGCCCGCGGTTATGTGGCAGATGGGAATTTGTTAATATCCGGTTGTAGCGAACTTGACACTTGACTTAATTAAAACGCATCGACCGCGTGTGTAGCCGTGATGGTCTCTTTTCGGCGGAGCCCGGGAAGTGAACACGGTTTTGGGTTATGTTTGACGTAAGTAGGGGTTCAGGATCACCTCTTGATCATTGCTAGCTTCACGACCGTTCTGTTTGTTATCTTCTCGCTCATACTTGCGTATGTTAGCCACCATATCATGCTTAGTCGCTGCTGCAACCTCACCACTTTACCCCTTCCTTTCCCATTAAGCTTTGCTAGTCTTGATACCCATGGTAATGGGATTGCTGAGTCCTTGTGGCTCACAGATTACTACAACAATAGTGGCAGGTACATGTTATGCGATGATCATGACGCGAGAGCGATGTTTGCTTGTTTGGAGTTCTTCTTCTGCTTCTTCTTCGATCAGGGGATAGGTTCCAGGTCGGCAGACTGGGCTAGCAGGGTGGATGTCATTTGAGTTTCTGTTTGTGTTTCATCCGTAGTCGGATGGTGCTCTTATGTAAGATGATGTTGTATTCGTGTCGCATGGTATCCCTTTTGTATGTATCCCCATCTATTATGTAATGTTGATGTAATGATATCGACCTTGCAAAAGCGTCTACAAGATGCGCTTCTATCCTTGGTGGGACCTTCGAGTTCCTTTAGGATAGGGTCGCATCTTGGGCGTGACAACTTTGGTACCTCCCTGCTAAACTAATAGCAAGGCACAGCATCGCATACATGATAGAGCCTATGGCTGAAGCATAGGGAACTCCTTTCATTTTCTCTTTATCTTTTGCAGTGGTCGGGCATTGAGTCTGACTCAACTTCACACCTTGTAATACAGGCAAGAATCCTTTCTTTTCCTGATCCATTTTGAACTTTTTCAAAACTTTATCAAGGTATGTGCTTTGTGAAAGTCCAATCAAGCGTCTTGATCTATCTCTATAGATCTTGATGCCCAATATGTAAGAAGCTTCACCGAGGTCTTTCATCGAAAAACTTTTATTCAAGTATCCCTTTATGCTATCTAGAAATTCTATATCATTTCCAATTAACAATATGTCATCTACATATAATATCAGAAATGCTACATAGCTCCCACTCACTTTCTTGTAAATACAGGCTTCTCCAAAAGTCTGTATAAAACCATATGCTTTGATCACACTATCAAAGCATTTATTCCAACTCCGAGATGCCTGCACCAGTCCATAGATGGATCGCTGGAGCTTGCACACTTTGTTAGCACCTTTTGGATCGACAAAACCTTCCGGCTGCATCATATACAACTCTTCTTCCAGAAATCCATTCAGGAATGTAGTTTTGACATCCATTTGCCAAATTTCATAATCATAAAATGCGGCAATTGCTAACATGATTCGGACAGACTTAAGCATCGCTACGGGTGAGAAAGTTTCATCGTAGTCAACCCCTTGAACTTGTTGAAAACCTTTTGCAACAAGTCGAGCTTTGTAGACAGTAACATTACCATCAACGCCAGTCTTCTTCTTAAAAATCCATTTATTCTCGATGGCTTGCCGATCATCGGGCAAGTCAACCAAAATCCACACTTTGTTCTCATACATGGATCCCATCTCAGATTTCATGGCTTCAAGCCATTTTGCGGAATCTGGGCTCATCATCGCTTCCTCATAGTTCGTAGGCTCGCCATGGTCAAGTAACATGACCTCCAAAATAGGATTACTATACCATTCTGGTGCGGATCTTACTCTGGTTGACCTACGAGGTTTTGTAGTAACTTGTTCTGAAGTTTCATGATCATCATCATTAGCTTCCTCACTTATTGGTGTAGTCGTCACAGGAACCGGTTTCTATGATGAACTATTTTCCAATAAAGGAGCAGGTATGGTTACCTCATCAAGTTCTACTTTCCTCCCACTCACTTCTTTCGAGAGAAACTCCTTCTCTAGAAAGGATCCACTCTTTGCAACAAATGTCTTGCCTTCGGATCTGTGATAGAAGGTGTACCCAACAGTTTCCTTTGGGTATCCTATGAAGACACATTTCTCCGATTTGGGTTCGAGCTTATCAGGTTGAAGCTTTTTCACATAAGCATCGCGACCCCAAACTTTAATAAACGACAACTTTGGTTTCTTGCCAAACCATAGTTCATAAGGCGTCGTCTCAACGGATTTTGATGGTGCCCTATTTAACGTGAATGCGGCCGTCTCTAAAGCATAACCCCAAAACGATAGCGGTAAATCGGTAAGAGACATCATAGATCGCACCATATCTAGTAAAGTACGATTATGACGTTCGGACATGCCATTACGCTGTGGTGTTCCGGGTGGCGTGAGTTGCGAAACTATTCCGCATTGCTTCAAATGTAAACCAAACTCATAACTCAAATATTCTCCTCCACGATCAGATCGTAGAAACTCTATTTTCTTGTTACGATGATTTTCAACTTCACTCTGAAATTCTTTGAACTTTTCAAATGTTTCAGACTTATGTTTCATTAAGTAGATATACCCATATCTGCTCAAATCATCTGTGAAGGTGAGAAAATAACAATATCCGCCACGAGCCTCAACATTCATTGGACCACATACATCAGTATGTATGATTTACAAGAAATCAGTTGCTCTCTCCATAGTACCGGAGAACGGTGTTTTAGTCATCTTGCCCATGAGGCATGGTTCACAAGTACCAAGTGATTCATAATCAAGTGACTCCAAAAGTCCATCAGTATGGAGTTTCTTCATGCGCTTTACACCAATATGACCTAAACGGTAGTGCCACAAATAAGTTGCAGTATCATTATCAACTCTGCATCTTTTGGCTTCAACATTATGAATATGTATATCACTACTATCGAGATTCATCAAAAATAGACCACTCTTTAAAGGTGCATGACCATAAAAGAATTTACTCATATAAATAGAACAACCATTATTCTAAGATTTAAATGAATAACCGTCTGGCATCAAACAAGATCCAGATATAATGTTCATGCTCAATGCTGGCACCAAATAACAATTATTTAGGTCTAAAACTAATCCCAAAGGTAGATGTAGAGGTAGCGTGCCAACGGCGATCACATCGACTTTGGAACCATTTCCCACGCGCATCGTCACCTCGTCCTTAGCCAGTGTCCGCTTAATCTGTAGTCCCTATTTGAAGTTGCAAATATTAGCAACAGAACCAGTATCAAATACCCAGGTGCTACTGCGAGCTCTGGTAAGGTACACATCAATAACATGTATATCACATATACCTTTGTTCACCTTGCCATCCTTCTTATCCGCCAAATACTTGGGGCAGTTCCGCTTCCAGTGACCAGTCTGCTTGCAGTAGAAGCACTCAGTCTCAGGCTTAGGTCCAGATTTGGGTTTCTTCTCCTGAGCAGCAACTTGTTTGCTGTTCTTCTTGAAGTTCCCCTTCTATTTCCCTTTGCCCTTTTTCTTGAAACTGGTGGTCTTATTGACCATCAACACTTGATGCTCCTTCTTGATTTCTACCTCCGCAGCTTTTAGCATTGCGAAGAGCTCGGGAATTGTCTTTTCCATCCCTTGCATATTATAGTTCATCACAAAGCTCTTGTAGCTTGGTGGCCGTGATTGAAGAATTCTGTCAATGACGCTATCATCCAGAAGATTAACTCCCAGTTGAATCAAGTGATTGTTATACCTAGACATTCTGAGTACATACTCACTCATAGAACTATTCTCCTCCATCTTGTAGCTATAGAACTTATTGGAGACTTCGTATCTCTCAATCCGGGCATTTGCTTGAAATATTAACTTCAACTCCTGGAACATCTCATATGCTCCATGACGTTCAAAACGTTGTTGAAGTCCCGGTTCTAAGCTGTAAAGCATGGCACACTGAACTATCGAGTAGTCATCAGCTTTGCTCTTCCAGACGTTCACAACATCTGGTGTTGCTCCTGCAGCAGGTTTGGCACCCAGCGGTGCTTCCAGGACGTAATTCTTCTGTGCAGCAATGAGGATAATCCTCAAGTTACGGACCTAGTCTGTGTAATTGCTACCATCATCTTTCAACTTTGCTTTCTCAAGGAACACATTAAAATTCAACGGATCAACAGCACGAGCCATCTATCTACAACAAACATAGACAAGCAAAATACTATTAGGTACTAAGTTCATGATATATTTAAGTTCAATTAATCATATTACTTAAGAACTCCCACTTAGATAGACATCTCTCTAATCATCTAAGTGATCACGTGATCCAAATCAACTAAACCATAACCGATCATCACGTGAAATGCAGTAGTTTTCAATGGCAAACATCACTATGTTGATCATATCTACTATATGATTCACGCTCGACCTTTCGGTCTCAGTGTTCCGAGGCCATATCTGCATATGCTAGGCTCGTCAAGTTTAACCTGAGTATTCTGCGTGTGCAAAACTGGCTTGCACCCATTGTAGATGGACGTAGAGCTTATCACACCTGATCATCACGTGGTGTCTGGGCACGACGAACTTTGGCAATGGTGCATACTCAGGGAGAACAATTTTATCTTGAAATTTAGTGAGAGATCATCTTATAATGCTACCGTTAATCAAAGCAAGATAAGATGCATAAAAGATAAACATCACATGCAATCAATATAAGTGATATGATATGGCCATCATCATCTTGTGCTTGTGATCTCCATCTCCGAAGCACCGTCATGATCACCATCGTCACCGGCGCGACACCTTGATCTCCATCGTAGCATCGTTGTCGTCTCGCCATCTATTGCTTCTACGACTATCGCTACCGCTTAGTGATAAAGTAAAGCAATTACAGGGCGATTGCATTTCATACAATAAAGCGACAACCATATGGCTCCTGCCAGTTGCTGATAACTCGGTTACAAAACATGATCATCTCATACAATAAAATATAGCATCACGTCTTGACCATATCATATCACAACATGCCCTGCAAAAACAAGTTAGACGTCCTTTACTTTGTTGTTGCAAATTTTACGTGGCTGCTACGGGCTGAGCAAGAACCGTTCTTACCTACGCATCAAAACCACAACGATAGTTCATCAGGTTAGTGTTGTTTTAACCTTCGCAAGGACCGGGCGTAGCCACACTCGGTTCAACTAAAGTTGGAGAAACAGACACCCGCTAGTCACCTGTGTCCAAAGCACGGCGGTAAAACCAGTCTCACGTAAGCGTACGCGTAATGTCAGTCCGGGCCGCTTCATCCAACAATACCGCTGAACCAAAGTATGACATGCTGGTAAGCAGTATGACTTTATCGCCCACAACTCACTTGTGTTCTACTCGTTCATATAACATCAACGCATAAAACCTAGGCTCGGATGCCACTGTTGGGGAACGTAGTAATTTCAAAAAAGTCCTACGCACACGCAAGATCATGGTGATGCATAGCAACGAGAGGGGAGAGTGTTGTCCATGTACCCTCGTAGAACAAAAGCGGAAGCGTTAGAACAACGCGGTTGATGTAGTCGTACGTCTTCACGATCCGACCGGTCCAAGTACCGAACGTATGGCACCTCCGAGTTCCGCACACGTTCAGCTCGATGACGATCCCCGGACTCCGATCCAGCAGGGTGTCGGGGAAGAGTTCCGTCAGCACAACGGCGTGGTGATGGTGATGATGTTCTACCGATGCAGGGCTTCGCCTAAGAACCGGTGCAATATGACCGAGGTGGAATATGGTGGAGGGGGGCACCGCACACGGCTAAGGAATGATCACGAAGATCAACTTGTGTGTCATGGGGTGCCCCCTGCCCTCGTATATAAAGGAGGGAGGGGGGAGGTGCGGCCGGCCCCTAGGGGTGCGCCTGGAGTAGGACTCCCCCCTCTTGCCTTGTTGGAGAAGGAAGGGGGAAGGGGAAAAGAGGAAAGGGGGCGCCCCCCCCCCATTCCTTTTCCTATTCAGACTAGGGGGAGGGGGCACGCGGCCTGCCCTGGCCGGCCCTCCTCTTCTCCCTTAGGGCCCATGTAGGCCCATTAACCCCTTGGGGGGTTCCGGTAACCCCCGGTACTCCGGTAAAATCCCGATTTCACCCAGAATGATTCCAATATCCAAATATAGGCTTCCAATATATCAATCTTTATTTCTCGACCATTTCGAGACTCCTCGTCATGTCCGTGATCACATCCGGGACTCCGAACAACCTTCAGTACATCAAAAACTATAAACTCATAATATAACTATCATCGTAACGTTAAGCGTGCGGACCCTACGGGTTCGAGAACTATGTAGACATGACCTAGAACTGTTTCCGGTCAATAACCAATAGCGGAACATGGATGCTCATATTGGCTCCTACATATTCTACGAAGATCTTTATCGGTCAAACCGCATAACAACATACATTGTTCCCTTTGTCATCGGTATGTTACTTGCCCGAGATTCGATCGTTGGTATCTCAATACCTAGTTCAATCTCGTTACCGGCAAGTCTCTTTACTCGTTACATAATGCATCATTCCGTAACTAACTCATTAGCTACATGGCTTGCAAGGCTTATGGTGATGTGCATTACCGAGAGGGCCCAGAGATACCTCTCCGACAATCGGAGTGACAAATCCTAATCTCGAAATACGTCAACTGAACAAGTACCTTGGAGACACCTGTAGAGCACCTTTATAATCACCCAGTTACGTTGTGACGTTTGGTAGCACACAAAGTGTTCCTCCAGTAAACGGGAGTTACATAATCTCATAGTCATAGGAACATGTATAAGTCATGAAGAAAGCAATAGCAACATACTAAACGATCAAGTGCTAAGCTAACTGAATGGGTCAAGTCAATCACATCATTCTCCTAATGATGTGATCCCGTTAATCAAATGACAACTCATGTCTATGGTTAGGAAACTTAACCATCTTTGATTTACGAGCTAGTCAAGTAGAGGCATACTAGTGACACTATGTTTGTCTATGTATTCACACATGTATCATGTTTCTGGGTAATACAATTCTAGCATGAATAATAAACATTTATCATGATATGAGGAAATAAATAATAACTTTATTATTGCCTCTAGGGCATATTTCCTTCAAGTCTACCATTTCAGGCGGTTGGATGAATATCCTACGTCTCCTAACCCTTCTTTCCTTCTTCCTCACCTCTTCTTCTTCCCCAATAGACCACCGCACGGGCCGTACGAATACCCCCCAACATGCGGTTGGATAAACATACTCTATGAACGAAAATTATGTGTCAGCGATTGGATGGCTGAGTTTGGTTTGTTCACATGCGAAAGCACGTGTCAGTGAGGGTGCGTTCCCTTGGTTGGGTTTGCGGCATGCAGGAGCGACTGTGTGAGGGTGCGGTGCGACCGCGGCGTGCAGGAGCAACCGTGTGAGGGTGCGGTGCGACCGCGACAGCCGTGCGCAAGTGTACCTCCTTCTCATTTTGAAAACTTTAGGCAAGCTTGGCAAAAATGTGTGGCAAAGTTTGGCAATGCAAGGCCTAGACCCAAACAGGATAAGTGCGTATGTACTAGGAGTACTAGTGTTAAAAAAGAAAGGCGGGGTTTTCCTTCGCGGGATTTAATTGATACAAATCCTCATTTCACGTGTCAATTAATGCGTATTTTTTTCTCCAAAGACTAAAGAGCTAACCATCTCACTCCTCATCACTTGATTAATGTTGCGCCATGCAAACCAACCTTCTCACTTCCGCATGCATGCAGGGGATATTAATGTCCTTGGTTGCTAGTACGAGGCAAACCCCATCAATTTTGCCTCGATTAGTATTAGTGGCCTTTTGCAAATTGTAATTTTGATATACTGGCCGTGTGTACAAGAAAAATGGAGGTAGTAACTATATTTGACTTCCTTCCCCATTGCGGTGATGTCGACGATATCTTTTTTTGTGGTTTGGCGAAGTGCGTTCGACGGAGAACACCATTGAGGGAGAACACGGTAAGTCGTTTGCAAGTGCCGCCTGCAAGCCGAGACAACCGCCTTATTTGCATCCAGGAAGTCCGTTGAACCAAAGGACTAGTACTACTAGGAGTACACAATAGCGCCGTCCGTCCAGCTTAGTGCGGTGAGATGGTTTCTCGAAGAACACGATGGAGAAGCGGAGTCAGCGAAGAGTGAAATGATGGTTGCTTCGTCCGTGCTTTTGTGATTTGATGCCTCACTGCTTTGTGATTTGTGATAGAAGGGACAGGGGAGTAGACTCCATGCTCTATACTATACTACATGCGTCCAAGCATGGGAGAAAGAATAGAGACGTTGCATTTTTCTATTCCTTCAATCAATCAATCAGGGAGCTTCGGTTCCATCTTTTTGGATTTGGCAACACCATCGATAATGGTTCCCACAATGCCAAAAGCTATTTTCACATTTGGCTACACATTGTGGATGCCATTAACCGTACCACTTGGTTTTGCTCCTGTGTGCTATCTATACAAATCTCAATTATATTGATCTAAAAAATTATAGAATCACGATTAGTAAAAAGGAGGTGATTTTGCTGCGCGGATGGCGGGGGAGGTTTCTTATTTTCAGAGGACGTTGTCTTGGCGGTTTGCTAACATGCGGTCCCACGTGTCAGTGCTTTACCAAGCTGATCTGCGTCCCACATGAGGCAGAACAATGGCAGAAGCAACACGTGGTTAAGTTGAAGAAGATGAGGGAGAAGCGGATTCAGCAACGAGTGAAATGATGGTTGCTTCGTCCCTCCAACTTATTTTTTTAGCATTATTACTTTGTCCCTCCAACTTAACTGCGGGAAAGGTGCAGCTTTGTGATTTGACGCCTCATTGCTCATTACTACACCGGCGCCATGACTAGGGTGCTTCACCCCGGCTGCTCTGCACTGTATTCCGGTATGGCACGTGGATCCGGTAGCTTGATGTCCCACATGTCGGCGAAAGGGACTAGAAGATTTATGAAAGCGAGCGCTCCACTCTTACGACGGAGGAGTACACGACACGACGGCCCAGTGAACTGTCACTTGTACTGTATAGTACTATAGTTTTGCTGTTTCGCACGATCCATCGATACAAACCCGATTAAACAGGAAAGGGCGGGATTTTTCCCGCGTGGTAGATGATACTGGCCATACATTTCAAAGGCAATTTTAATGTATGCAAACTGAATAATTAAGGCCTTTCCCAGTGCTCCACGGTGTACAGGTGCTAAGGATGCCACATAGTTAGAAAAATGATGTGGCAAAGGAATTAAAGAGGAGAGAGAGGATTATGGTGACCCCAACAAGAACCAATGCTAAGCACGTGAACCTAGACAAAAAGACTACCAACCAATACATGAAGGAGTTTTATTACTAAACAATTAAATAGAGAAGGCTTAGCTACAAAACCTAGGCACCGATGCATTGGGGACATTAGTTGCTAAGCATTTTAATGCACTTAGCACCCCACTTTAGACCTCTTCCAATGCAAAGGTGCTTAGATGAGGTGCTAAGTACATTAAATATCTTAGCAACTCAACTCCCCAATGCATAGGTGCTTAACTTGTTGTTGCTAAGCACACTTTGTTTAACGAGTTAGCACCTAAAGTCTTTCATGCATTGGTCAAATTGTTTCATTTAAGTGGTTTGCCTAGGTTCTCGCGCTTGGCATTGGTTCTTCCTGGGGTCACCAAAGTACTCTCTCCCCTCCTTAAATGTTGTGCCATGTCATTTTCACTTATGTGGCATGCTTAGCACCTGTCCATGGTGGAGCACTGGGAAGGGCCTTAGCACCAATGCATTGGGAGAGGTCTAAGTAACAATATGATATCTAGTAAAACTAAAAACACATATGATTTATTGTGTTAGAGTGTAGTAGTAGTGCTGTATTGCATAGTTGTTAGATGTAACATGCGAGAACGTGTAGAGATGTAGTTTTGGAGGGCCTACAGAGAGAAAAGCGTAATACGGTCACCGAACTTCAGAATAAGCTGATTACAGTCACTATATACGTTTTGCGGTGATTATACAGTCACTTGCTCATGGTTCAGCATCGGATTGCACTTTGTTGACCGGCCAAATAGTCTATGTGGCGCCATGTTGACTAGTTAAATTGACCATGTTCCTTGTGGGTCCCACCTATCAGTTCGCATAGGGAAAAGGTCAGATAAACACAAATTTACGCAGGCGCGACAAGACTCCAACCCGTGCGCGGGAATCACCTGGTTGTGTATGTGTCTGTCAGGGCCTGATGTGTGCGCATGCACGTGTAGGTTGAGCACTTGAGCGTGAGAGTGTGTGTTGGTCATGTGGTGTACTGGTGTGTGCATGCATGCATGCGTGTGTGCGTGTGAGTGTTGCGTGCGTGCGTGGATGTGTGTGTATGTGTGAGTGTTGCGTGCGTGTGTGGGTGCATGTGTTTGTGTGAGTGTTGCGTGGATGCAGTTTTGTGTGCATGCGTGTATGTGTGTATAATCACCACACCAGCTCATGTGTGTTAAAACAGACGGCTCGGCATACCAATACAAGGCCACCTTGTCCGTTGTACCCGTGGTCATGACTTCGAACCACCGTCCAAATATTATTTTTTTGTCGTTTGTTTTCATTCTTACTAGCAAGATGCCCGTGCGTTGCACGTAACATCAAGATGCATTTGTATGACTAGTTTATCTTGTGATAGAAAAGGATGAACGAGGGAAGGCCTTATTTGCAAATGTGGAGAGGTGTGTGGGTACCTTTTTGCAAAATTGCCATAGTTTCTTTCCTATCCATCAGATATAAATCGGACGGCCTATATTGCAGGATGGCAGGAACACCATCATCACCAACTCTGTTTTTTGTAAGAGTGTATTTTATGTATTTTATAAGAGTGTAGATGTAGAGTAGATACAAGTCGAGAGGTGGGCACGATGGTAGTGAGATAATGTGATGCAACACTAGAGGTGCCATGTGGAGCGTTTAACTGGTCAACTAGTCATGTCATGAGCAAATACAGAGTTGTACGGTGAGCCCGTGACTGTATAATAACCACTAAACGTAAATGGTGACTGTAATGAGTGGATTCTGAAGTCCAATGTACGTATCGTGCTTTCGCTTCAAATACATTGATCGCCATTGCATATATCGCGAGAGAAAGATGAAACATGCGTGAATTTTCTGGGGGCTTACTTTTAGAGGACCTGGAGATAGTTTTGTGTGCATACGTGAAAGGGGCATACAGAGGGGGTATGCGATGGAGAGAGATGCTCTTCGTTTCTCTTTATTATGACTAACTTTGTATATAGTATAAAAATATACAAATTCATAGTGTGGAATAAATACCATTGTGGGAACCATGCAATGCAAATTAGCGTTCGTACTCCTGCATATAACTTTGTAATGTTGTATATATGTAGAAACTCTAAAATAATTTTTTGGCCACACTTTATTCAAAAGGAATGTTGTATGCGAAATAAACGTGAAGAGAGGGCTTTTTAGATCAGTGGGGTATGTGATGTAACATGTGTGAATGTGTAGTTGATGCATTTGGTGGGGCCTAGAGAGGTATGTGTGTGTACTACGAATTCGAGAACGTCATGAATAGAGGGGCCGACGGGGGGCGTGGGAGAGATAGCACGAGAAATGAGAGTGGTCTAGAGAGAGAGACGAATATGACGTCACGAGGAGAGATTCCATTCCCTTGAGTGTGTATATGCAAGGGAGGAGGGAATAGAGGCACCAGGACAATTTTTGTGTGTGTGTGGTGTTTGTGTTGGTATGTGTGGGTGTGAGAAGATAATGAGACATGGGGGCAGAGTGTGTGTCACCGCGTGAGATCCGGTGGGTCGAGGTGAGGACCTTCGTTCGGTTCTGTCCTGCGCCACATTGATCGGCCCGTGACGCATTTAGGAAGACCCATGGATGACTAGTCGTACAAGACAAAGATAGCAGAATTGTGAAGGACTCTGTGTCCACTGACAAAGTCGGCTAGGATTTGTAACCCTAGGTTCTCGGACTAAGGTAACCCCTTTATCTCTGATATTACTATTCATCCAACCTAACTTTAAGGGGCATCCTACAGAATGCTCTGCTAGAATCATACTCATCGATTAGGAAGAGAGGTGTGAGACAATGTGTGAGAGACAGGCCTAAAGATAATGTGCGTACATGAGACACGTAGGCAGGTCCATGTATATAGAAAGGTTCGATGGGGATTGTGCGTGTGTATGTTTGCGAGAGGAAGAGTGCTTGTGATAAAGGTTAGTGAAAACAGTTGTAAATGTATATGAGAGGGAGGGAGGGTTATATCTAGAACATGTGTGCGAGAAAGACACCTCGGGAGAGAGTGTGTGAGCATGTGTGAGAGACCACCGATGGAGAGTCAAACTACACGTAAAATACTGCTGTACACATTGATTAAAGATATAAATTGTCCAAATATTAGGATGGGATCATGATATTTGCAATTCGCGTAAGGAGCGGTCATTGATCCATCAGACATGTAGATTCTATCGAATTTGCGCATGTCTATGTTATTATTCAACACAATTGATCCACATAGTTAGTATTTTGAACTCTAGACAATGCATCGCTTTATCAATTAAATATAAACGTGAGTATAGTTCATGTTGTGTGTGTAAAGAACATTATACATACGAAAGTTACACAATGAACATTATAAATAGATACCTATGAACTAGCATACATTTGAATTCAACTTAAGGTGATTTAAAAAAATCCAATTCAACATGAAGTCCATTCAATTATTTGAATTTGATATCATGGCATTTGTAAATCATACCTAAATTATGGGGGCACCAATCTTTGCTCTGATTTTGTACATAATAGCATATGTAGTCGTGTACAAAATAGATTCAAATTTAGCTCCTCCATTCCAAAATAATCGTAGTTATAGGATTTTCAAGTGTCATAATTTCAAAAAGAAGCGGATAATTTAATGAGGTTTTCAAACATACAAGGTCAAATATAACATTGTCTATTTAGGTCAATCCTCATAGTTCAAGAGTACTCTAAACATGAATGCTTGTGTTTCAAAATTTCAAACGAAGCGCCAAAAGAGCCTCTACTCGCCCGAAACCGCGTGAGACCAATGTTTGGTAGTACAAGGAAATTACTTTTCTAATAACTCCGACCCGTGAAACCTACCGGCCCAACGTCCAAAGGTCTAAACCGGGGTACGTTTGTAGCTTCATCTAGACGCAACGCAACCGCCTCCAAAAAACATTCATACACAATGGCTGCCTAAGCACACATGCACGCGGCCGAAATCGCTCCCGCCCACTATTTGGGACACCTAGGATTACCGTCCTACCCCGACCCGCAGTAGGTCCGAAATTTAAGAGGGGGGCAAAGTTTGTACTTTCCCCAAATTTCAAACAAGCGCGTCCCATCTTCTGTTCAAAAAAGCCAAAAACAAGCGCGTCCCAGACCGAAACATGGTTCCCCCCACCCGTCTGATTCCCCATTTGTACTCCGTGGGCGCCAAAACTACCTCTCCACCATCCGCGAAACCCCGGCGTCCTCCGTCCGCCACCCCATCCCACCCATCAACCGCCGCCCTCCTCCATCACGCCGGAGCCGATACCCCGACGTCGTCGTCCACCGCAACCTCAACCGCAACGCCCTCCATGGCTAGTAGTTGAAGCCGAGGCCGAGCCATCCGTACCCGAGCCAGTTCAACCACGCTGTCCTGCGCCTTACCGCTGCCGCTCCAACTTCGCCACCGTCCACCGCATCAGAGCTGTTCCTGCTATGCCGTCCTTCGCCGCCTCGGATCTACTTCCCCTCCGCCGATATACGACCACGGCAACACAGTCAACAATTTGGCCATGGGTTTGTCCAATGATCCACGGCTCTCCAAAACATCGGTTCCCCCGGGAAAAACAAGAAAATCGCCACGACATATCAACACCACACTGGCAACCGATAACGGTACTCCTCTTTCCCTATTCGTGCAAATCTTACATGTCTGCTTGCATGGTATTCATCCCATAGAAGACACTAGTTGACCGCTTCTTCTTCATACTAGATGTTCCTAGTAACTCGTGATGCACAAGGTTTCTCCTCATATACTATTTCACCTTAGCTAGAGGTTCGCCGCCCCCCTGAATTTCAATTTTTGGCCAGTTGATTCCCAATTAACGGAAGCATTCCCCGGCGTAACAGGCGCTAGTACGCCTATTACACCAGGGAAGCAGTGCCTTGGTGTTTATCTTAGGGGCGTGCGCGGCCTAGAGATACTGGCGCCCGATCTGGAGGTCGACCGGGATTAAAGGGGTGGCCTGGGGGCGCTGCCAAGCATGGCGGTGGTGTGAGGTCGAGGGGAGGGCGGGGCAGCGGAGGCAGGGGTCTGGGCTGGTGGTCGCTGGTGGTTCCAGAAAGATCGTCAACAGTGACTAGCGGGAGGTAGACGAAGACCATCTGCCCGTTCCTTATAGATCGGGCGGTTCACTAAAAAAATCGACTGACCTATTGATTTTCAGTCGACTGTTATCTTAGATATGACCACATGTGGTGGTGTGCTGGAGGAGTACATGCATTTCCTATGCTCATATATTACAAAATCATACGGAGTAGAATCTAATTTTGTTTGCCATGCAATGTTGTAGAGCTATCATATGTCTCCTGTCATTTATTTTTTAGCCACCTACTATCTGCTACTTTTACAGTGCACTAGTTCTGCACACACTTCACCCATACTCTCACTATTGTGTTTTTATGCAAGGGTATTTCAGAGTCTGCCTCGAGAGAAGCAAAAAAGATAAGAGAGAAGTTGACCCAGCTTTCTTCGCGGGTAGGCACGACACATTACAGCGCTATAAAGGGTGCAGTGTCAGCAGATGGAGACAGTAAACGTAGCTCTGGAGTTGATGACCTCACTCGCAATGAACCACCATCCCAGGTGCTTGCTTTAACTTCATGGTGTCATATGTGGTTGCATGTTCCATATGGTGTCTAGCTTGTATTCGAAAGGCCGAAGTCGGTCTTTGGGGCTATTTGGTTCTAGGCCTAGCATTACCACACTTTGCCACATATTTTTGCCAAGCTTGCCTAAGGTTAGTTCATCAAAATGAAAGCCACAAGTTGGCAAGCCTAAGGGAATCTTGCCACATTTTTTGTGTGTATGCCATGTGGGGTCCAAGTGTGGCTTGCCTAAGGTGTGGATTGAACCAAACACTCACCTAAGTTAGTTAAACTTGCCTAGCTTTAGGTGTGGCAACATTTGGCAAAGTTAGTCACAAACCAAACAACCCCTTATTAAGATAAGGAAAGATATTTTTTACATGAACCACCATCCCGTGAGCACCAGAAGACAAATAGCTAGTCAGGGCACTGGCCGAGCCAGTGACAAGCCCAGCAAAGATAGGCATCACCTGGAAGCCAACTAAAAAGCTGCGATGGTGGCGAAGCAGCCCGCCTCCCACCAGGCTCTCAGGTCCTAGATGATCATGCTCACCACTCCAGCCGAATGTCTAGCTTGTATTGCTTCCTATTTGGTTAAATTGCATCTGCTTAGCTTACCCATTATACCTTTGAATATGACATGCCTTTCTGTTTTTGGTACATACTAGTACATCTGTGTATTAACCATGTTCTTACATCAAACTAATGTTCTTGTGTATCCCTCATCAATCACTTATGATGAGGCAGGCAGGCAAGGGGACTACTCCTCATTTAAAGAATGCAGCGTCAGCCTCCCGACATGATTCTCAAGAAACAGACAATGCTAGATGAAGATAGTGAACGTAGCTCTGTAGTTGATTACAGCATTTCCCCTACACTAGCATCGCAGGTGCTTGCTCTAACTTGGCAGCGTGATATGTGGTTGCATGTTGCATATGGTGTCTAGATTGTAATTCTTCCAATCTGGTTAAACTGCATGTGCTAGTCTGCTTAGCTTATACATTATACCTGTTAATGTGACATGCCTTCCTGTCTTTAGTACATAGTACATCTGTCTATTAAGCATGTCCTTACATAAAACTATTGTTTTTTTGTATCCCGCATCAATCAATATGACGAGACACCTTTAGTATATGCAGTGCGATATTAGTTGCATCTTTCATATGATTTATAGCATGCGCTGCTTCTAATTTGTTGAAATTCCATTTATGATGGGACGCTTTTAACTTGGCAGAGTCATATTGGTTGCATCTTTCATGTGGTGTCTAGCTTGCATTGCTTCTTATTTGTTGGAATGGTTTCTGCTTAGTTTACACAAACAGTTGTGAACATGCCATGTCGTCCTGTTTTTCGTACATATTCCATCCTGGTATCATGTGTTTGCCTTACATCAAAGTAGTGATTGTCAGTATCATGCATGAATGAGTTCTGAAGAGAGAATTTTATTGCTTTTTCTTGTCGGTTTTACTTGACAATTCAAAATCAATAAAGCGGAAGGAAGTTAGCAAGGCAGCGGATAAAGGTGCTCCTTCCGAACGGAGGGCCTCTACAGTTTCTACTCCTCCACACCCCCAAGATGATTTCCAAGACAACACATGCATAGACACTCAACAAAGTTGTGTTTATGATGAGCACGTCTCCCCTAGTGCACCATCACCGGTGCTCCCTCTAACTTGGCACTGTTATATGTGGTTGCATGTTATGTGTGATGTCTAGCTTGTATTGCTTCTAATTTTGTTGAATTCCATCTGCTTACTTTACACATTATACTTGAATAAGACACGTGTTCCTGTTTCTAGAACATACAATATCTGTCTATCACACCATGTTCTTACATCAAATTACTACTGTTGTGTAACCTGCAACAATCACTTATCATAAGACACGTTTGACTTCGGAGTGTGATATAGGTTACATCTCGCATTCTTTTCTAGCTTGTACTACTAATTTGTTGAAATGGCACTTATGACGAGACAGTTTTAACTTGGTAGAGTGATATTCGTTGCATCTTTCATATGGTGTCTAGCTTTCATTGCTTCTAATTTGTTGAAATGCCTTCTCCTTAGTTTACACATCATAAGCTGTGAATATGCAATGTTGTGAATATGCAATGGCACTAATGACGAGAGACCTCTAACATGGTAGTGTGATGTTGTTTGCATCTTGCATATGATTTATTTCTTGTACTGCTTCACATTTGTTTAAACGCCATTTATGATGAGACACTGTTAACTTGGCAGAGCGATATTTGTAGCATCTTTCATATGGTGTCTACCTTCCATTGCATTGCTTCTAATTTGGTGAAATGTCTTCTTCTTAGTTTACACATCATAGTTCTGGTTATCTCTTCCGTCCTGTTTTTCATACATATTACATCCTCCTATCATGTGGTTGTCTAACATCAAAGTTCAGTTCGTCTGCATCACGCATCAATTTGTTCTGAAGAACTAAATTGTTATTCGTTTTTCTTGTCGGCTTGACTTAACATGGCACAGAGAAAGAGGAAGAAACACAGAATGGCAGGGAATGAGAAGCGGATGAATCCTGCAGATTCTGCTGGTACTGATGGTGCAATAGAAGGTCAAAGTCCAGCGGAAAATTCTACAAACACGGCATCCCATGCTACACGAGCTGCAAAAAAAGCCAAACAGAAACAAATAGCTGCCACCAAACAAGCAGAGACAACCCTAGTTCTTGCAACACCTACCACAGTACTACCAGCTGCACGAGTTACTCGTGCGTCAACTGAGCTAGCAACACGTTCCCAAGCTCCCTTGCCACCTGACACTACTTCCCAAGCACTCTTGACACAAGACGAGTTGGCAATATCAGATGAACCTTGTGAGCTTCAACAGCAAGAAGGTAGTTGCTGGAGTCAAGTTACAGTTGCATGCTTCTTTATATGTAGTCTCACAGTTTGATGTACACTAACACTTCCTATGTTCGTTGTTGGACTAGCACCTAGGCGCAAGAGGAAACAAACATCAGGGATAATGCTCGATAGGTTAACTAAATCTAGAGGAGGAAGAATGGAGATCCGTTTTGAGGCAGGTTTAAAAAGGCCACGTGATGCTATAGAGTCAGCCAAGTTAGTATCAGAGGCAGCGGTTGCCGTTAGGTGTCATGTACGTATCCTCCCAACATGGATTCAGTACAGGAATGACAAAGACGAAACCCAGTTCAACACCTTCCTCGACCATTTATCTGTAAGTATGGTTATGTATGGAAACTAGTAATATCGTCTTGCTCTGTCCCATACTTTCTAGGTTGCTGATAATGAGACTCCCATAATTTTCAATAGATGAGGTTCAAGTTGGATAGCCAAGATGATGCAACCAGACAAGCTTGCACCCATGTTTTCAAGTCTGCTCTGTGACAGTGTCGGTATAACTTGAGGAAAACTCACTTTGAAGGCAAGGCTAATAGTGAACTTTCCCAAACATCTCCAGTGGAAAATATATCGGATGAAGATTGGAGGGGCCTTGTTAAACACTGGTCTGATCCGAAGTATCAAGTATATTATATATATGTGATCAGATCACATGTTGAAGTCATATTTATGCATGTGCCACACAAATCTATCTTCTTGTAGGTGAATTGTTCAAAGAACAAGGCCAACCGTATGAAAGTGAAATTCCAACATACGATAGGATCTGCGAGGATCTTGTAATTAGCTGCTGTTTCACTCTTTTCGTTGTACCATATTATCAGATCTATATTGACTTGTTCGAAATGCAGAGGAAAGCCAGCAAGGACCAAAAAGTACCTGAACCAAATGTTGTGGAAATCTTCAAGGACTGTCACACCAGCAAGAAGAAGGGCATGACTACACCAGTCAAAGCCGTTGTTGTAAGTCCTTAATCCTCATGCCTTTTAACTACTACTTACTCTGACTTGTGCCTTGAACTGCATGGTTTGCAGCCAATGTCTATTACTCTTTTCAATTTTATACACAATTGTCTTAGAGTATCATTGCATCATACAAGGTTTAAAAGAGAGGAGTGATGTTCCTTTGATCTTGACACGTAATCTAGTTCCGTGCTGGACTTGCCCAAACAACGTTACAATTGCTTGTTTGTCTGTTCTCAGTTGTTTTGTGATATGAATGATGTCATACTATGCTTATCATATTATAAACTTCGTCTCTTTATCCTTAGCCCTCAATACAATGTGAAGAAATAGACAATACATTAGCGATGGTACATGGTCATATGTTTGGAACCTGGTTTTATTATGTACTTTGCAATAAAATACAACTAATATTTTACATGGGTTCACCAGAATAAGTTATGTATATAGACCAAAGCTATTTTGTTTGGTTTTGCTGCCTCCTTAATATCTTATGTTCTGGTACTACTAATTTAAAACCTCAACTTTTCAGCGAGCTATGAAAAAAATGGTGGAACCGCCACCTTCTGAAGGTGACGAGGCAACTATAACCGCAATGTCAGCTCTTGCTGCAGTGGGTCAGTACCTGTCCACTAACAGTGCCAAAAGCACGTTCCTGCGTAATACTGGGTTGGTTGTTAAGGCAATATTGTCCAAACTGCCTCATGATCAAGATATGCAAGCTCAAAGCAATGTTGTATCTGCGCTCCAGACACAAGTCCATTCCGTAACAGAGACCCTTTGTGAAACAAGGAGAGACATTATTCGATGTCTTCAAGATATGCATGGTTTTGAAACCAGACTATCAAACATTTGCTATGTTGTTCAGGAGCCTAGGGGAAATGAAGGCGATGGTTATGGTGCTCCATCAGACAATACATCATGAAAATGTAACAGTCGGGTCAAATGAACTGAGCTTCTGAACTTCTGGTGGTGCATTTATCTGCTAGACTATTAAGTTTTATGCCAACCTTCCTTTTGTTATATAGTTGTAATTTGTTTTGGTGCGATACAAAATTTATTCTTAATGTGTAGCCACCAGCTGAAGAAAACAACAAGCCATTTTTGTATAGTGTAGGGTGTTCCCTATATTTGCACTGGTGGCGATCTTTGATGCCGAGTGGATGTAATCTGTGCAATCGCCATAATAGCCTAGCGTTGGTTTCAGCCTTATTTATTTCCTAGTCTTATTTTTCCCTTGTTTGCTAGTGGCCGCAACAACCATGGGACATATACGGGCTGTAGGATCCATGGGTCTTCTACGGGCCGTAGGATCCATAGGTCTTCTACGGGTCGTCGATAAATGGGCCTCCAACAGGGCCGTAGAATCGGTGGGCCTTGGGCCGTTGGATAAATAGGACTACATGGGCCGTAAACGGGCGTAATTGGTATCGGCCCAGCATGGTAACGGGCCGTTAACAGGCCGTAGGACAGCAAAGGCTTAATTCTGTCACAGGCATAACGGGTCGTTAATGGGCCAGAATATAGTACGGGCTGGAAATGGCGCAACGGGTTAACAGGCCAGAAACAGGCCGACTCTTGCCATGGGCCGAATTTGTCCCATTAGGGTAACAGGCCAGTAACGGGCCGACTCTTGCCATGGGCCGAATTTGGCCCATTAGGGGAACAGGCCAGTAATGGGCCGGAAGTAATCGAGGGCCGAAAAGGAGCCCGAGAACGTATGGGCCGTCAATAGGCCGAAAGCTAACACGGGCTAGAAACGGCCCATGTAAATTCCGGGCCGTAAACGGGTACAAAGAAAATTACTGTTCATTATGGGCTAGAGTCACCGTGGGCCTGTAAAGGGCCGAAAGATACGAAGGCCACATATGGGCCGAAAGATGCCGTAGGCCATACATGGGCTGAAAGTGAAATGGGCTGGTGTTATATTCGACGGCCCACATGACGTTTTTGGGCCGATTTCCTTTAGGGCCTAACGAGCCGTGAGTTAACGGGCCGTAAAATGGGCTATTTGCGAAGAGACCGTTAATAGGCTTTTCATGGGCCAGCCCATTAACTTTTGACCAAGTCAAACGGGCCGGCTTTGTAAGCTAAATGGGCCAGTGGTGGGCCGTGGCACGTGTCGACATATCACGCCTATCTGACCCACTAACGAGCTGACACGTGTTTTGTTCGGCCAATAAGAATTTTACACGTGGAAATTTCCCATTGGTCGGGGCTGTTAACGGGTTATCGGATCCAAAACCCGAGCCGATAGCTTAACGGCGTTCCGTTACGGTGAATGCCACGTGTCGGTCACCCTTGACGAAAGCACTTCTGTGACGCACGATTTATCGTCATGGAAGTGGACACTTCCATGATCATAATTTTGGTAATGTCATGCAACACTTCTACGACAGCACAGGTATGACTATCTTGATTCTGTCATAAAATCGTCATGGATTGTCGGAGTAAAGGGCCACGGATAGGCTCACCCGATTCCCTGAATTTATCAAGACTTTGGGCCAGCTCCGCCTAGCTGGACCCCGAGCTGAAGCTCCGCCCTCTCGGAGCCAGCTGGCTCAACGGCCGGCTGCCAGAGGGCGGCCAACCTAAGCCTACGGCACTCCAAATGGCCGGCTCCTGCCGGCCGGCCTCCAGAGAGGGCGGCATCAGGCAGGCGGCCACCTCGCGGCCTCGGTGCAGTTGCGCGCCCATCAAGATTACAAGCCAGAGCATGGCTACAGTGAAGCACGTCGCCCTCATGTACGGGACAGGCATGGCCACAGTGTTCCGTACAGGCGGAGATCTCCGCACGGCGGGACACTGTGCCATGTCTCCCTTGACGTCACTCCAAGCAGGCGGAACCCTGTTCCCCACGACGGCCTGTCGGTACGGCCTGCCAGTCACAGGCCCTACCGGGCAGTGACACCGCCGAAGGTGGCAGACGCCCGATCAGCCGGGCTCGGGAAGGGCCGGCCTCCCGCAGGCGGCCGTTCCTCTCCCTGAGGCAAGCATGCCATTGACCTGATGAGACCGTGCATGGCTACAATAACCTCCCACCAGCCGGCGGGACTGTAGCCACGATAAGATGACTAAGCTCTCGTCATAGACACCACGGCTACAGTAAGCGGCCATCAACCAGCCAGCGGGGCCCACTAGGTGGCGGGCCCCAGTAGTCGGCGGAGAAGACGGAGGCTGGAGACACTGACAGACGGGCCCCAGCAGCCGGCCGAATTACCATTGTACCCCTGGGGGGCAGGCCTATATAAGCCCCTAGGCCACCCATGCAAAGGGTTCCAACTCTGATAGAACTAACCAGTTTCCTAGGGCAGGGAAGAGCTAGCCTTGCTTTCTCCTACCTCTAGACACAGCTCAAGGAGCACCTTGTATCACTAGTGCCTTAGTGATCATGCGGAGACCCCGCAGAGCAGGAGTAGGGGTATTATCTCCACGGAGAGCCCCCAACCTGGGTAAAGTTTGCCGGCGTACGTGTCTACGCGTCATCCCGCTTCCAGGCACCGGTGACGTTCTACTCGCTCCCACCATGATAAGCCATCCTTTGGCATATGTCGCACCCAACACCTGACGAGGCCCGGGAAGCTTAGCAGGCACGCCACCTGTTTCCCGCCTTGAAGTTCAAAATCAACCACGCAAGCTTCGCCGGGACGAGGCCGGCCTCAATAGTCAGCTGGCCACAAGACGGATCAATGTTCTCCCGGAGCCCAGTGAGGGGGGAAGCCGCTGAGACTTCGCGGCCCCTCGACCACAACGCCTCGCCGGCTTCGCGGACTACTGTCGGAGTAATGGGCCACGGGTAGGCTAACCCGAGTCCCTGAATTTATCAAGACTTTGGGCCAGCTCCGCCTAGCTGGACCCCAAGCTGAAGCTCCGCCCTCTCGGAGCCGGCTGGCTCAACGGCCGGCTGCCAGAGGGCGTCCAACCTAAGCCTACGGCACTCCGAATTGCCGGCTCCTGCCGGCCGGCCTCCAGAGAGGGCATCATCAGGCAGGCGGCCACCTCGCGGCCTCGGTGCAGCCGCGCCCCCATCAAGAGTACAAGCTAGAGCATGGCTACAGTGAAGCACGTCGCCCTGATGTACGGGACAGGCATGGCCACAGTGTTCCGTACATGCGGAGATCTCCGCACGGCGGGGCACTGTGCCATGTCTCCCCTGACATCGCTCCAAGTAGGCGGAACCCTCTTCCCCACGACGGCCTGTCAGTATGGCCTGTGAGCCGCAGGCCCTACAGGGCAGTGACACCGCCGAAGGCGGCAGACGCCCGATCAGCCGGGCTCGGGAAGGGTCGGCCTCCCGCAGGCGGCCGTTCCTCGCCCCGAGGCAAGCATGCCATTGACCTGATGAGACCGGGCATGGCTAAAGTAACCTCCCACCAGCCGGCGGGACTATAGCCACGATAAGATGATCAAGCCCTCGTCATAGACAGCACGGCTACAATAAGCGGCCATCAACCAGCCGGCCGAGCCCACCAGGCGGCGGGCCCCAGTAGTCGACGGAGAAGCCGGAGGCTGGAGACACTAACAACCGGGCCCTAGCAGCCGGCCGAATTACCATTGTACCCCTGGGGGCAGGCCTATATAAGCCCCCAGGCCACCCATGCAAAGGGTTCCAACTCTGATAGAACTAACCAGATTCCTAGGGCATGGAAGAGCTAGCCTTGCTTTCTCCTACCTCTAGACATAGCTCAAGGAGCACCTTGTATCACTAGTGCCTTAGTGATCATGCGGAGACCCTGCAAAGCAGGAGTAGGAGTATTATCTCCACGGAGAGCCCCCAACCTAGGTAAAGTTCACCGGCATACGTGTCTACGCCTCATCCCGCTTCCAGGCACCGGTGACGTTCTACTCGCTCCCACCATGATAAGCCATCCATTGGCATATGTCGCACCCAACCCCCAACATGGATGTACATGCATGACAAAAAAGGCGACCTACTGTGACAAACACGTATCATCATGGAAGTGTATTTTTTAGTGAGTCTAGCCTATATGATCATGATTGCCTCTACAGACTAAATCCTCCAGCTTATATAGACACCGGAGGGGACTAGGGTTGTACAAAGTTGGTTACAGAGAAAGGAATCTACATATCCGAACGCCAAGCTTGCCATCCATGCAAAGGAGAGTTCCATCCGGATACGGGAAGAAGTATTTTGTCTTGTATCTTCATAGACCATCAGTCCGGCCTATGTAAACAGTCCGGATGGCCGAGGAACCCTTAATCCAGGACTCCCTTAGGACCAACAAGGTTTGTGTTTGGATCCGTGCGATAGAATTGAAGATTGTCGGCGAGAGAGAGAGAGCAGGAGTCTGGGAGAGGGGGAGGTCACGTTTTATGCATCAAAGACTGATATAAACCATGTTTCGACATAAACTTGCAATCAAATATTTAAATTGGAGAACATGTTGTCTGCAATCCACACATGAACGGAGATATGCATATCAAACAAGTTCATTAATTTGACTTTCAACATGTTCATGGAGTACTATAATACTGTAGAACATGCTACTCAATTGACGTGTTCAATTTTGGATTTAGTTCACTATTTTTACCTAGTGAACGAGCTATTTCATTGAATCGAGACATTTCATTTTGGGTTTGATTCCCGTTTTTGAGTGGGTCAACTATCTGTCCTATAGTAAATCGTTAGCAACGAGCATGTAAACACACATTAGTCCCGAGCATCATCTCTCCATCTAAAAAAGAAGTGGCAAGCTAATATTTGAACGAACCAGTAAACACCCTCTGCTCGGTGGAATTCGCCCGAGCAAATAAATGGGAGATGTAAAATTACCGGCCTATGTCGGACACGCATCAATTGGACCATTGTACATCGAGGGTAAGTTCGTAACTTCATCCAAGCGCGCCTTCTCCTCGGCCGAAATGACGTGTGCCGAATAACTCATAAACCATGGGTGGCAAAACACCCTCTCCTCGCCCGAAATCGCTTGCACCGACTATTTCAAAACACGCCCTCCTCGACCAAAATCGCTCGCGCCGACTATTTCAAAACACGCCCTCCTCACCCGAAACCGCACCCACTATTTCAAAACACACCCTCCTGACCCGAAATCGCTCGCACCCACTATTCCAAAACACACCCTCCTCGCCCAAAATCGCTCGCGCCCACTATTCGGGAGAAGCAAAGTAACTC
This sequence comes from Triticum aestivum, assembly GCF_018294505.1. Taxonomy (NCBI): domain Eukaryota; kingdom Viridiplantae; phylum Streptophyta; class Magnoliopsida; order Poales; family Poaceae; genus Triticum; species Triticum aestivum. Next base: position 190,270,420 of record NC_057804.1, read on the forward strand.
TACTATCCCCGACCCTCGGTACACAGACCCAAGCCCAGAAGCCTAAAGGCAGGGGTAGAACTATAACTCCCCCGACATTTCAGACAAATGTGTCCATAAGACATGGTTCCCCCTCCCAATTCCCCATTCATACCTTGTGGGCGCCAAATCACCTTCTCCCCGAAAGCTCCCTTCTCCCCAGCCGCGAAACCTCAGCCCCTCCTCCATGGTGCCCCCCACCGCACCAAATTCACTGCCACCCTCCTCCCCAATGCCGGAGACGTTGTCCATTTGCCATCATGCACTGGGCCGTGTGCCTCTTACTCCGTGCTGCCGGAGCTGCCTCGATGATAGCCGCGTGAATCGTACTGGAGCCGATTCACCCCAGCCGTTGGGCACGGCGCCGGAGCGGCTCCAACTCCGGATGCATCTAGGGCCCTGGCGCTCCTTCCCCATAGCCATCGACCGTCGTGTCATCTCTGCTTTCCTACCACTGATAGCCACCGCAACCGCGCCGGCCTCACCGACTCGGCAGCTGGAGCTACCTACTTCACCGGGCCACAAGATAGGTCGTACACTCATCTCAAATCACTTTATTTAGGCGTCAGTTGTCTGAATTTTTATTTTGGGTCAATCGATTCCCAATAGGAAGAAGCACCCCTCGAGGAGGTTGTCGGCGTTCTGGGAACGGGGGTCCCCAGACTTGCCTACCTGCAGCCTGCGGCGTGGCTCAGCAGAGGCCCAGTAGGGCCAGTCTTCATCAACCCAAGCTCAAGACCCTCGTGGGGCGGACGATGCAAGGCTTCCTCAGGGGAGGCCTCACCAGGCAGGCTCGCGAGGAGGCGGAGAGATCAAGGCAGGGGTACCTCGCGAGGTGCTCATGACGCAAGCCATGACGATCAAGACCAGGCAGGCGCCAGCCTGTGCAGTGTCCTTGTTTCCTCTTTGGTGCAAAGGGGGCAAGCGCAGGCGCGGAGTACCAAGGCATCAAGCAAAGGTTACCATATCGGTGCAACGAGACCAAGACCAGCAGAGCGGCAGGATAGAGGTCACCGTGGAGCCCAAGACGGCGTCATCGCTAGCGCCTTTGGCAGTCAAAGACCAACTCTAGTCAGGATAGCTTGTACTAGTTGTTCCCCTTCAAAATGGCCGTTGTTGGCTCCCTTCCCGCTCAATATTTGGGAAGAGGACCAGGGCCTCTATATATAGAGCTAGCCACCACAGTAAGCGGGGAGATCTCATCCAGAGGCAGGAAGATCCATCCCAAGTAGAACACCGCACCAGCTCAAGAACACCTCTCGCGAGGCTGTTCTTTCTCTGTACTGTTCATCATCAGCCCAAAGGCAGTCCACCACACCACACACTAGAGTAGGGTATTACACCACAACGGTGGCCCGAACTAGTATAAACCTTGTGTCCCTTGTGTAGTTCATCGTGGAGCTTAGATTCATCGCGAGGCGTTGGGACGTGGATCGGTAGGGGGAAGATATTCGCATGCACCCCAGAGTTTGAACCTTAAGGGTTTTGCCGAAACCCGACATCCGCCATTTGGCGCGCCAGGTAGGGGTGTGCCGAAATCCTCTTTCCGCCGACCTGCTTTCCACTGCTTCGTCGCATCAATGTCCGGCGACCCGACGGCCAACGCCAACTGCTGGGCGGCATGGCCTGCACACGCCGCGCCGCCTGCCCAAGGTGACCTCAACCCCGCGCCTCAGGCAGCCCGCACTCCGCAGAACGCTGCGGGGCGCGGGCGATGCGGTCAAGCGTCGCCTGCCCTCACTCCACGGCAGGTGCGATCAGCAGCAAGGGCCTCGAACCACGCCACGGCCACAGCACCGCACACCCAATGGGAGCAGGCGAACATGAAGGTCGTGCTCATGGTGGCACGAGAACTGCTATGGTGCAGGCTGCAAGAAAGCGGCCATGACATGCTGCTGGAGCGCGTCGCCGAGCTCCTAGATGCCGCTACTTCAGGGGCGCCTCCTTTCTGTGTCCAGCTTCCACCCCCAGGCCCCGGGCGGATCACACGGCAGGCCCATCTGTGCCCGTGCACCCTCAGGTGTACCCCAAGGCTTCGTCAACGCCAGCTCAACCATCAGCGTCAGGCGTCAAGCTATACCAGCACCGCCCCTGGTGAGCGAGGGCATGCGCATCGCCGCTTACGGCTCTGGCGAGCCGCCGCCCTATCACCCCCAAGATGGTGCTTCGAGCCAAGCCGCGTGGAGCGTGGGGCACTACGGTGAAGTCTTCGGGGCGGCGACCTCAGAGGCTTACGTGCCCCACATGGTGGATCGGGAGTATGCACTCGAAGAAGACCACGACTCATTCCTCGGGCCAAGCTGGGAGGAAGAAACGCCAGAAGCCGAGCCCTTTCAGGAGCCTCAGGGAAACCTCGCCAACCGCACCGGCGGCAATAGCTATCGGGTACAGCTAATTCCTCAGGAGCAAGCTTATGCTAACCATGGGTCGCAGGAAGTCTAGGTCACTACAGCGGAAAGCTGCCCCAATTCGGCAGCCTCCCTCCCGTCAGGAGGAGTGCACTGGGGGCTGCAGGAGAGGGGCCAGGAGCTAGGCCCCTCCCCATGGCGCACGGAGCAAGGCATTTCTCGGAGGTAGGCCCTCTGCTGGGGAGGTGCCGCAAGGCCTGCCCCTGGCAGAGGACCCGTGGTCGTCGGGGGAACCACTGGCGTCCCCTTTACACCCATTGGCGTCGTCCTTGGTTTCCGGTCGCCGTCAATGGTGGTCGGGGGTGGCGCAAGGCAGGGCCCTCGTCTGGTGATATGAAGCAAGGCTGGTACCTGTGAAGAAGGCCCAGTGCCTGTGAAGCTCACCGCCCATGACACTCTCACGTAATAATGAGTGGGGTTGTACATGCCCCGGAGTCTCCGGAGAGCCGCCCTCGGGCCTCGGGGGCTCCCTCCCACGCCTAGTGGCAGAACTTAGCTCCGCGTTGTTGAGAAGACGTCGAAGACTAGACTAGGTGTCGGACGCGGCCTTTTGTTTTTGCTTCCTTTTATGTGGTCGAACTTTCTTGCCTCAGATTTAAGTTGAAGTTGAATTTGTGTTTGCGTATGCGAGGAGGGGTGACTTGTCTTGTTCGTGTGTTGTCTCGTGTTCCGGTTTCTTCTCAAGTTGGAATTCGCACTAGCTGCCTCCCCCTCGCGAGCCCTTCGCGGGCGGGGCTGGGCGCAGCACACGTGCGCATGCCGTCCCTCGGCAGGCACTCTCTCTCGCGAGGTTTTTGCCACATGGTAGCAGGTCCCCCCAGAGGCCCCCCCGGAGAGTTACAAGCCTCACGAACCTACCCAAGGCTTGTCCGGGCCAAAGGTAAATCACAGCAATTAACCCATCGCGAGACCCATAACATCGCATGGGCGCTCATCGGCGTCGTTCTTAACAACGTATGGGCAACAATCCTTTTTACATGAGGGGCTTCCCCTCCCAAAATGTTCTTACAACCTTCAGGGCCACGCCCGAGCTTTCTCTGCGCAGGATACACAGCAGGGGGGCGCGGAATTAATCGGACATATCACTCACCGCATCTTCTTGATCATCTCCGGGGGCATCACTGCCGCCACTGTCGCTGTCGCTGGCTTCACCATCGCCATCATTGGCGCCGTCTTCGCCGCCGCTCACCACGTCACCTTCATCCGCAGCAACTACCACCCCGTCATCATCAAAGGTGAAGGCCCGGACAAGCGCATCCACGTTGTCCTCCACCAACCGCGCCAGGTCACCTCGAATGGCCACGGGCACTAGGGCGATGGCAGCGTCGAAGTCAACGTGATGATCCCTATCCTCAAGGTGGCTGAAGACACGGGAGAACGCACGCGCGAGCAGGCCGCGGCTCCTCTCCTCGACAAGCTGGCGAGCCCTCACAGAATGATTCTCCAGATGCGTCACCACATCAGTGAAGAACTGGAGATTGCCGACGTAGTTGGTCACATGAGGTTGCGAAGCAGTCGCTATTGCCCAGGGCTATGTTGGCCTTGTCCCTGAGCATTTGGAGCATGGAGCCGTGCATGTGCTCCAGCGTCAGCCGCTGACGGATCTCGTCTTCGTTCTTCCGTACAATGGCCTCAGCATCGTCAACCCTTCGCTGGAGAAGAAGCAGCTCTACACAAGAGGAGGCCAACTCAGCCTGCGCCATGACTAGGGTGGCTGTGGTGGCCTCAGTACGCTGCGTCGCTTTAGTCAACTTGGTCCTAAGAGTGGCAGTCCTGCCCGCAGCCTCGGCCTTGATCAGCTCCAAACTCTCGCCATACTCGCGCACAAGACCCGCGTGAACTTCCGCCATGCGGCGGTCGATCTCTTCTTGGATTTGGACCTCTTGTGCGCCAACATCGTCCTCCTCCTGGGTAACCTGGCACTCCCTCGTCTCCAACCATTCAAGATCGAGGTTGCGCTCGGCAGCCTCCAGCATCAGTGCTTCCTCGCGCTTCTAGAGCTCCTCCTCTTCGACGGGCGTCCCCTTCAGCGATGCAAGGGCAGCTTGGCGCAGCTCCACTTGCTGCTCCAACGAATTGCACCAGGCTTGGAGCTCCCATGCTCGCTCCTCCGTGATCTCGCAACATCGGTCTGCCTCCTGAGCCTCCTCAATGGCTCGGGAGCAGGCCTTCCGCGAGGCCACCAGAGACGCTTCGGCCTTTGCATTGTCGAGATCACGCTGATGACACGCAAGGCTGAATGCCACCTTCAGATTGCACCGCTCCTGAACCAGCCACATGCCTTCAGCTTCAAGACACGCGTCCATGTCCGCGAGCTCTCCACCGAGCTGGCCCATCGCATTCGTCGCCTTTCGGAGAAACTCTTGGCGGATGGTGTTGCGCTCCCGCGCTCGCTTGAGCACATCGTCGACATCGACCTCCGCCACCGGCATTGGCGGAGGGCCCTGAAGTGGTTCGCCCCCTCTCGGTAGGGGGCTGGGGGCTGGCTTCCCCACAATCCTCGGACGGACCCCGCCAGGGACCCAGGCCGGCACAGATCCATCCCTGGTAGAAGAGCCGAAGATCAACTTCAACCACTCGCCGTCCATGATCAGGGGAGGAGCCCGGGGCAGGCTAGTTGCGCCCTCGGCGATCTCACAAAGGAAGGACGGCGAGCGCACAGGCTCAAGGCACTCCGCTAGTCGGCCTACCTCTCCAGCCGAACTCGCGTCAGGGGTAGCGCACAGGCTCGGGACGCTCAAGGTCAGCGATGGAGATGAAGCCCGAGGAGGTGGCTTCTTAGCTGGCTCCGTAGGCTCGGCAGGAGGGATCCTGAAGGGCCACAGTCAGCAAAAGGGAACAACGAATGAGGAGTTACAAGAAGGAGGAACTTACTCGTCCATGGCGAAGTACTTCTTGTGCTTCAACGGGCGGCAGGGGCGATCACTGCCACTCAAAGCCTCCTTCCTCTTACGGAGGGCGTCGAAGTCCATGCGGGACCGACCAAAGCTCTTGACATGAGGGACGGCACGAGGCGTGGACGAAGAAGCACCAGGGCGACCTGCCTCAGGGGTGCCAGGCTGGGAGGAGCGATCAGGCGCCACCTCTCGGTGGCTTGCCGAGGCCTCGGGAGTTTCGGCCTCGGGAGCCGCAGGTTGCGTCCCCTCATCAACTACCGCCTCGGGATGGGTTTTGCAAGCTCCGGAGGATGACGCCTCAGGAGCCCCGCTTGACATTGGCATCTCGACACCAGATCCCCCAGCCTCCAGCAATGCTTGCCTCCCTGCACCACCTCCCGAGGCAAGATCGACATGGGCGACAAGGAGAGGAGCCACGGCAACGGGATTTTCACGGGGCCTCACGAGCTCAGCTGGGCGCAACCCCCATTCGTCGAAGCGGGGCATCTGCCTCGTGAACTCGGCCCTGCCCGAGCAAAGATACAGGAGGCCGCCCCCATGTCGGATGTCGCCCGGAGAGGGGTCGCCAGTCAAGACCTTCAGCACCTTCCTCAGTGTTTCAGGCGCAAGATCCTCCTCCTGAAGCCTCATGCGGTCTTGATACCCAGTCAGGGTCCACACTGGTCAAGAGTGGTGCTGGAGAGGAGTGATGTGACACTGGAGGAACTCCTTCACCACCTTGGGTGCAGTCACGCCAAGCGTCCTCAACCTCTCGAATCGGCGCCAGATAAAGGCAAGCTGGGGGCTCACGAGCTTCTCGTGACCCCAGCCTAGATTGGGGATAGCAGGCAATGTCGGATGCGCGAGCAGGGGGCTGGGCACCCTGACATCCATGTACAGCCACCGCTCCCGGAACCCGCTCATGGAAGGTGGAAGGACAAAATCAATCCCTGAGGCGGCCGTCTCTGGCACGGCCTGGAAGCTCACGCACCCCGAGCACTGTGATGGGTCGGTCAGGTGCAGGGAGAAGAAGTGGCGCAGGAGGGCAATGGAAGGGGCAATGCCCACCATGGCTTCGCAGACGAAGGCGAAGACAGCAAGAAGAGTAATGGATTGGGGATCGAGATGCATCATATGGATCTGGTAGTGGGAAAGCACCGCATTGAAGAAGGCAGAGAAGGAAGGAACCAGGCCAGCCCACAGGGCATCGGCAAAGAATCAAACCTCCATGACGATCCTGTCGAAGGAGGCATAGGATGCAGGCCAAGCCACCGTCCTTCCGCACTCGTTGAAGCTGGAGGCGAGGGCGGAGCGGACCTTGTCCAAGGCTTCCGGATTGAGTATCAGTGACTGGCCGACGGCGGGCGTGATTGCCGGAGGCGAGCTGGCCGAAGGCGCGGGCTTCTTCCCTTTCTCCTTTTTTATTGGCACCATGGCAACGGGAGGGGGCAGAGCTCAAGTCGGATTGGAGGCGGAAATAGAGGCTCAAGGAAGAAAGGGAAACAGGAAGCACGCGGGCAGCAAGAAGAGAATAACTGTGTACAGTTTCGTGGCCGCATAGCCAGGTGGATATTGGGGGAGCGTGGGGAAGTGGAGACGCCCACGTCCAATCAACTGCCACACGGTGCCCAAGGCCGCAGGCTGTTGGGGCACGCGGCGCTCCGCACTTGCCCTTTCGCTTTGCTGCTAAGCCAAGTCTGAGCGCGCCTTGGGCTCGGGGGCTATTGTCGGCGTTCTGGGAACGGGGGTCCCCAGACTTGCGTGCCTGCGGCATGTGGCATGGCTCAGCAGTGGCCCAGTAGGGCCCGTCTTCATCAACCCAAGCTCAAGACCGGGCCAAGCCTCGCGGGGCGGACGACGCAAGGCTTCCTCAGGGGCGGCCTCACCAGGCAGGCTCGCGAGGAGGCGGAGAGATCAAGGCAGGGGTACCTCGCGAGGTGCTCATGACGCAAGCCATGACGATCGAGACCAGGCGGGTGCCAGCCTGCGCAGTGTCCTCCTTTCCTCTTTGGTGCAAAGGGGGCAAGCGCAGGTGCAGAGTATCGGGGAATCAAGCAAAGGTTACCATATTGGTGCAATGAGACCAAGACCAGTAGAGCGGCAGGACGGAGGTCACCGTGGAGCCCAAGACGACGTCATCGCCAGCGCCTTTGGCAGTCGAAGACCAACTTTAGTCAGGATAGCTTGTACTAGTTGTTCCCCTTCAAAATGGTTGTTGTTGGCTCCCTTCCCGCTCAATATTTGGGAACAGGACCAGGGCCTCTATATATAGAGCTAGCCACCATAGTAAGTAGGGAGATCAAATCCAGAGGCAGGAAGATCCATCCCAAGTAGAACACCGCACCAGCTCAAGAACACCTCTTGCGAGGCTGTTCTTTCTCTGTACTGTTCATCATCAGTCCCAGAGGCAATCCACCACACCACACGCTAGAGTAGGGTATTACACCACAATGGTGGCCAAAACTACTATAAACCTTGTGTCCCTTGTGTAGTTCATCGTGTAGCTTAGATTCACGGCGAGGTGTTGGGATGTCGATCGGTAGGGGGAAGATTTTCACGCGCACCCTAGAGTTCAAAGCTTAAGGGTTTTGCCGGAACCCGACATCCGACGGAGGCGGAGCTCCTAGGCTACCGGTTGGCTGGTGTCTAACGTAAGGGTGCGGGGGCGCAAGTTTGCCGTGGAAGTAGCGTTTACATGGCTATCTTAGAGTTGCATGGGTTGAAGGTACTGCCGCCACCGGATCTGGATGGCGGTGAAACTTTGTGGATTGGCCGGGGGCGGGGCAACCACAGCACTGTGGTGGGGTAGGGAGCAGGGTTTTGGTCGGAGCTCTCACGGCACAGACGGCGGAGGCAGGCTGCTCTGCTGGTGGTCTCTGGCTCTTTCGGGAAGATTCTGAACAGTGTCAGCCGGGAGTCACAAGACGGCCATCAAGCCATCCGGTCTAGTTCGGACAGTACCAAAACAAAATAAAATCGTGTGACCCCAATTTATCTTCAGTCAACAGAAGTGTGACCACTCTCGTACCTTACTGTTGATCTCTTAGGGTATTTCTTCAGATCAGAGATATGTGTCGTTCTTAACATTATGCGTTTTCCGCATCTTCAACCACATCGTCTTCCTTCTCACCGCAGCTGCTCCAATAAGGGAAGAATACACCAGAAGGGAGCTATAGTCCCCACTCAATAGTTTCCTGCATCGAATGCGCGTGCCCGACATGCACAGCCACAACAACTGCAGGGCCATCGACAAGTCAGCACATGATGCCCATTCCTATGGATGGTGGCCAGATAGGTTGTACATCTTACTTGTGTGCAACATTTATGGCTTTGTTATTCATCTAAGCATGGAAAACAGATAATCACATTTCACTGTATATTCATGCTGATCTCTTACGGGTCTTATTCAGGAGTTAATGTTGTTCCAGAGTTTAGCTAAGAGACTTGTTCTTTAGGTAACGTTGTTCCATAGGTATCATCCATCAGCCAATGCTATCCCACAGGCTGGTGATTATAGTATTATACCACTTCTAGTATTACCTATGTTGTTCTTTAATACTTTTTTGTGCCATCTAGTTAATCTCGAGTACAAATGATGCATATTATGTAGCTTTCATATGTGTTCTCCCTTCAGTTTGTGAGACCTGTTGTTGCTAGTTAACCCCAGCCCTACTATTTATGTTGTTTCCTACAGGCACTCATTGCATAAATCTAACTACTAATTGTCTTCCATGCATGTCAGATATAATTGCACACACTGATATATGCACAAGAACCTCACGGAGCAATATAACGGCCAACAAACTTGATGTCAATGATACCCAATATGATGGAATATGTAAATGTAGTTCTTCAGAAGACTTGCAGAAAAATGATGAATCCTATTCACCCCACAAGGTACTTGCTCTAACTTGGCCCGTGATATGGGTACAACATGCATATAATGTCCTGGAGTGCATCTACTCTGTTGTAATGCCATGTGCATAGCCTGCTGATCATGCATGTAAATATGTCATGCCTTCCTGTTTTTCAGTACCTATTCCATTCATGATAACATGTTTACAAATTCAAGTACTGTCATTCTACTCTACCGCAATGCCATCTGCTTAGTTTGGACATCATGCTTTTGAATATCTTATGCATTGTTATTCATCAGTATGTACTTCATCTGTCTACCATACCATGTTTTTTTACATTGAAGTGATGTTCTAGTGGTATGTTGCAATGCCATCTTAGTTTCCCAATCATACACGCATATGTTGCCTTGGTGTTTTTCTGTATGTATTCTGCTAGGATACATTTTTACATTCAACTAGTGTTTTTTTTACTCTGTTGTCCTGTCGTATCCCTAGCTCTTACATAATACCCCCTCTGTCCGGATTACATGTCGCAGAAAAGGATAAAAATGGATGTATCTAGAACTGAAATACACCTAGACCCATCCATTTATTTCCGATGGAGGGAATACATGTCAATATGTCATGCCTTTCTATTCTTCAGTACCTATTCCATATCTCTGTTGTAGCATGTTTTATAATTGAAGCACCATTCTTTTATATAAGGCATGCAAGGGGAAGACATCTATGTTTGAATCTGAAGGGTTACAAACAAGGTCTTTGCAAAAGATCCAAATGCCAGGAGATAGTAAACCAACTCCAGTTTTCATAGATACTGCTCCAGCATAGAGAAACCCAACTCCTACTGATAATAAGCACATTCCGGTGGCCAAAGAACTAGTCCGCTCCAGTCCAGCAAAAATATGTCAACTCCATTCTAAGGAGCGTGTGCGTATCCTTGCATCATGAAATTTTATAGCATTCTGATCATATTTTTTTACATGTTTCTTACCCATCTCTCTTTTAGAAAATAAGCTTAACGGATAGAAGACTTTCTGCACCGGGATCGTATTCAAGGAGAGTATCTTGTGGGAATTCTTTGTGCTCCAATGTTGAAGTAAGTACCTGTTGTATATCACTATATTTCTACATCAGCATGTATTTTGTTAATCAGTGTGAATCCAACCTTTATCTGATCTAAATTTAGTTGTAGCAAAATGTATAATTAAAGGAGACAATGTTGATTTTTGTAAGGAAAACTGCCTGGTAGTTTTGCATACTGAGATGCATGAGTGTACTATCTCATATCATGCACATTATAGAGTTGTAGTGCCGCTCTAGTTGCCCATTCATTCATTTTGTCAATGATGCTTTTGTATTACCTTACCTGGCTGATGATAGCTGTGCCATATTGTGTTAATTTGGTGTAGGCTGGTGTGGTCTGGTTGCCCAAATGTTCGTTGTGTCAATGTTGCTTTCATATTATCTGACCTGGCCAGTGATAGCAATGGTAGTGTGTTAATTTGGTGTGGGCTGCTGAATATAAGAAGACAAACTCTGAAAACAGCAAGGCAACCCCATTGTTTCTTTCCAATAAATCTAGGCCGGGCAATATGGCAAACTCTTGATTAATCTATTCGGTTCCCCTCCTAATTTATGTTATGATGCAGTGGTCGAGACACTCTCCACTATCAATAATACAAACCTGCCAAAATCGCAATCTGAATCTGTTCAGCTTCCTCTGTCTTGAATGCAACAAAAAAATGTATGTTTGTGAACCAATTACTGGCTGAAGCAATGATGGAAATCATGGAGGAATCAGAGGTGCACATTCTTGCGCAATAACAATTGATCAATGTTTTTAGAGATAGTGTAGCAAAGAAGGAAGAACTTGCTCACATGCTTATGGGCGTCATCCGCGCTGAGGTTGCCGATTGTGACGTTGTAGATTGTTAGCTTCTGTTCATTTATTTGCACTGGAATCAATCTTTGATTGTCTAGTGGATGTAATTTCCTGTAATATATGCTAGATATGCAACATTTTTCCTTGTATGTCGTACCTTTGCTTAGCGCGCCTCGCATTCCAGCTAACTGGTTGCTAGGAAGCTAAAAAAGCAGTAAATTTATTAGTTAGCATGAACAGTCGTGGGCCCTATATGAAGGAAGCAGCCCACTACCCTTAATGGGCTCGCAGGGGCCAAAATTCTCATAGGCCTTTGATTGATGGGTTTTGGTCTTGTGCATAATTGCTCATCGTAATGGGCTCAAATTATATAATTAGGCCTACAGACAAGTTTTAAGTTAATGGGTCATAACCAGGCCGAAAGATCTATTGAGTCACTATAATTGAAACAGGCTGACATTTAATGCTCGGCCTTGTTACCTCCCGGGTCGTTAACAGGCCGACATTGAAGCGGGCAACACGTGGGCCAATTTAATTTCACGGGCCGTTAACAGGCTGATACTAAGGTCGGCCTACATATGGCCCAACTATACTGTGGGCCTTTAGCAGGCCGAAAGAGAAAGCAGGCTCGTACTGGACCATGAAGAGCATGGGCCGCTAAGAGGCCGAAAGTTAGGTCGTATTGTATATGGCCCAACTGTGTTGTGGGCCTTTAGCAGGACAAAAGAGAAACCAGGCTGGTATTGGACCATGAAGAGCATGGGCCGTTAAAAGGCCAAAACTCAGGTCCGACTGCAAGTGGCCCAACTCATTTATGGGCCGTTAATAGGTTGAAAGATACACCGGGCCAGAAATTGGCCCAACACTTAAATGGGTCGCTAAAAGGCCGAAAGATGTACATCCTGAAAATTGGCTCATCCCTTGAATGGCCATTAACAGGCCGAAACCACATCAGGCCGATACTAAGCCCAAATATATAGCGGGCTGTTAATGGGTTCGGACTGACGAGGCAATGGTGTCAAATCGTTCACGGGCCATTGACGGGCCAAATTTCCACATCTCGTATGGGCCATGGGTTTAAATGGACCTAACACAAGTAGGCCTTATATGGGTCGGTCTGCTAATTTTTACTAGGCCAGCCTTTTTACCGGAATGGGCCACTATTGGGCCGTGCCACGTGCCGACGTATCATAGGCGCCTCCCGTCCTATGAGTGGATGACATCTGTCCCAACGCTGAGCCGACACGTGGATCCTCCGGTGAATGAGAATTGTACATGTGGAAAATCCCCATTGGTCGGTGCTATTAACGGGTTATCAGATCCAAAACCGGACCCGATAGCATAATGGCGACCCGTTACAGTGGATGACATGTGTCAGTTACCCTTGACGAAAGCACTTCCATGATGCACCATTTATCGTCATGGAAGTGGACACTTCCGTGATGTTAATTTTGGTATTGTCATGGAACAATTCTACGACAGCACAGGTATGACAATCTTGATTCTGTCAGAATCTTCATGGATGTACATGCATGACAGAAACGTGACCTACTGTGACAAACACGTATCATCACGGAAGTGGTTTTTTGTAGTGAACCTCCGCCCTCCTCCATCACATCAGTCAATACCCCGACGTCGTCGTCTACCGCAACCGCAACTGCAACACCCTCCATGGCCAGGAGTTGAAGCCGAGGCCGAGCTGCCTCTAGGACGCCGACGTGCGTCATACCAGAGCCAGTTCAACCACGCCATCCCACGCCTCACCACTGCCGTTCCAACGTTGCCACCATCAACTACAACGGAGTTGTTCCCACTACACAGTCATTCACCGCCTCGGATCTGCTTCCCCTCCACCGATAAACGGCCACCACAACATAGTCAATAACTTGGCCATGGGTTCGTCCAAGGCTCCACCGTCCTCCACAACATCGGGTCCTGATGACCCACAAGTGTAGGGAATGTATCATAGTCTTTTCGATAAGTAAGAAATGACAAGCGGTTTTCAGTAAGGTATTCTCTGCAAGCACTGAAATTATCGATAACAGATAGTTTTGTGATAAGGTAATTTGTAACGGGTAACAAGTAACAAAAGTAAATAAGGTGCAGCAAGGTGTCCCAATCCTTTTTGTAGCAAAGGACAGCCTGGACAAATTCTTATATGAAGGAAAACGCTCCCGAGGACACATGGGAATTATCGTCAAGCTAGTTTTCACCATGCTCATATGATTCGCGTTCATTACTTTGATAATTTGGTATGTGGGTGGACCGGTGCTTGGGTACTGCCCTTTCATGGACAAGCATCCAACTTATGATTAACCTCTATTGCAAGCATCTGCAACTACAAAAGAAGTATTAAGGTAAACCTAACCATAACATGAAACATATGGATCCAAATTAGCCCCTTACGAAGCAACTCATAAACTAGGGTTTAAGCTTCTGTCACTCTAGCAGCCCATCATCTACTTATTACTTCCCAATGCCTTCCTATAAGCCCAAACAATGGTGAAGTGTCATGTAGTCGACGTTCACATAACACTACTAGAGGAGAGACAACATACATCTCATCAAAATATCGAACGCATACCAAATTCATATGACTACTTATAGCAAGACTTCTCCCATGTCCTCAGGAACAAACATAACTACTCACAAATCTATTCATGTTCATAATCAGAGGGGTATTAATATTCATAAAGGATCCGAACATATGATCTTCCACCAAGTAAACCAACTAGCATCAACTACAAGGAGTAATCAACACTACTAGCAACCCACAGGTACCAATATGAGGTTTTGGGACAAAGATTGGATACAATATATGAACTAGGGTTTGAGAGGAGATGGTGCTGGTGAAGATGTTGATGGAGATTGACCCCCTCCCGATGAGAGGATCGATGGTGATGACGATGGTGACGATTTCCCCCTCCCGGAGGGATGTTTCCCCGGCAGAATAGCTCTGTCGGAGCCCTAGATTGGTTCCGCCAAGGTTCCGCCTCGTGGCAGCGGTGTCTCATCCCGAAAGCTTGCTTATGATTTTTTTTCAGGGTACAAGACTTCATATAGTATAAGATGGGCACTGGAGGCCTGCCAGGGGGCCCACGAGGCAGGGGCGCGTCTAGGGGGTAGGGCACGCCCCCCACCCTCATGGACGGTGGGTGGCCCCCCTCTGGTATTTTCTTCACTCGGTATTTTTTATTAATTCCAAAAATAACTTCCGTGGAGTTTCAGGACTTTTGGAGTTGTGCAGAATAGGTCTCTAATATTTGCTCTTTTTCCAGCCTAGAATTCCAGCTGTCCGCATTCTCCCTCTTCGTGTAAACCTTGTAAAATAAGAGAGAATAGGCAGAAGTATTGTGACATAACGTGTAATAACATCCCATAATGCAATAAATATCGATATAAAAGCATGATGCAAAATGGACGTATCAACTCCCCCAAGCTTAGACCTTGCTTGTCCTCAAGCGGAAGCCGATAACGAAAAATATGTCCACATGTTTAGAGATAGAGGTGTCGATAAAATAAAATATGGACATGAGGGCATCATGATCATTCTTATATATATATATATATATATATATATATATATATTGTAATATGATTTCTTATGCTCAAGTAATAATCTATCCACAATGTCAAGTATGAACCAGAAACTTCATTGAGGACTAACAAAGTATGCTCTCGGTCACTGAAGCAATTGCAATTTATCATAACATCCGAAAGAGTCAATATAAGAGCTTTTTAGCAAGTCCACATACTCAACTATCATTTAGTCTTTCACAATTGCTAACACTCACGCAATACTTATGGGTATGAAGTTTTAATCGGGCACAGAGAAAGATTGGGGCTTATAGTGTTGCCTCCCAACCTTTTACCTCAAGGGTAATGTCAACAATAATAGTTCATGCTAACTTACATCCAATTGGATATATATATATATATATACATATATATATATATATCAGGATCTTTCCAACATAAGGTGCTTGCCAAAGGATAAAATGTAAAAAGGAAAGGTGAAGATCACCATGACTCTAGTAAAAGGTATAAGACAAAAGTAAAAGGTAGGACCTTAGAAGAGGGAAGCAGAGGATGTCATGTGCTTTTATGGTTGGATGCACGAAATCTTAATGCAAAAGAAAGTCACTTTATATTGCCACTTGTGATATGGACCTTTATTATGCAGTCTGCTGCTTTTATTTCTTCCACATCACGAGATCGTATAAAGCTTATTTTCTCCCACACTAATAAATCATACATATTTAGAGAGCAATTTTTATTGCTTGCAACAATGACAACTTACTTGAAGGATCTTACTTAATCCATGGGTAGATATGGTGGACTCTCATGGCAAAACTGGGTTTAAGGATATTTGGAAGCACAAGTAGTATCTCTACTTGGTGATACGTCTCCAATGTATCTATAATTTTTTGTTGTTCCATGCTATTATATTACCCGTTTTGGATGTTTATGGGCTTTACTCTACACTTTTATATCATTTTTGGGACTAACCTACTAACCGTATTTTCTCCCAACCTGAATTGCTGTTTTTTTTGCCTATTTCAGTGTTTCGAAGGAAAGGAATATCAAACAGAGTCCAAACGGAATGAAACCTTTGTGAGCGATCTTTTTGGAACAAACGCAATCCAGGGGACTTGGAGTGGACGTCAAGCAACAAACGAGGCGGCCACGAGGGTTCCCGGCGCGCCCCCTGAGGGTGGGCGCGTCCCCCACCCTCGTGGGCCCCTCGAGCGTCCACCGACCTACTTCTTCCTCCTATATATATCCACGTGCCCTGAAAACATCCAGGAGCACCACGAAAAACTATTTCCACCGCCACAACCTTCTATATCCGCGAGATACCATCTTGGAGCCTTCGTCGGCGCTCCACTGGAGGGGGAATCGACCATGGAGGGCCTCTACATCATCTCCAAGGCCTCTCCGATGAGTTGTGAGTAGTTTACCACAGACCTTCGGGTCCATAGTTATTAGCTAGATGGCTTCTTCTCTCTCTTTGAACCTCAATACAAAGTTCTTCTCGATCTTCTTGGAGATCTATTCGATGTAACTCTTTTTGCGGTGTGTTTGTCGAGATCCGATGAATTGTGGGTTTATGATCAAGTTTATCTATGAGGAATATTTGAATCTCCTCTGAATTATTTTATGTGTGATTAAATTATCTTTGCAAGTCTCTTCGAATTATCAGTTTGGTTTGGCCTACTAGATTGATCTTTCTTGCAATGGGAGAAGTGCTTAGCTTTGGGTTCAATCTTGTGGTGTCCTTTCCCAATGACAGCAGGGGCAGCAAGGCACGTATTGTATTGTTGCCATCAAGGATAAAAATATGGGGTTTATATCATATTGCATGAGTTTATCCCTCTACATCATGTCATCTTTCTTAATGTTCTTCATGAACTTAATACTCTAGATGCAGGTAGGAGTCAGTCGA
The DNA here is from genome assembly GCF_018294505.1 of Triticum aestivum. Taxonomy (NCBI): domain Eukaryota; kingdom Viridiplantae; phylum Streptophyta; class Magnoliopsida; order Poales; family Poaceae; genus Triticum; species Triticum aestivum. The sequence continues at coordinate 190,286,907 of NC_057804.1, forward strand.
TGTGTGTAGTAATAGTAGTAGATGCAGAATCGTTTTGAGCTACTTGTCATGGACGTGATGCCTATATACATGATCATAACTAGATAATCTCATAACTATGCGCTTTTCTATCAATTGCTCGACAGTAATTTGTTCACCCACCGTAATACTTATGCTATCTTGAGAGAAGCCACTAGTGAAACCTATGGCCCCCGGGTCTATCTTTTATCATATAAGTTTTCCATCTACTTTTATTTTCCAATCTATATCATAAAAATACCAAAAATATTTATCTTATCTTATTATCTCTATCAGATCTCACTTTCGCAAGTTACCGTGAAGGGATTGACAAATCGCGTTGGTTGCGAGGTTCTTGTTTGTTTGTGTAGGTGCGTGGGACTTTGAGGAGCCTCCTACTGGATTGATACCTTGGTTCTCAAAAACTGAGGGAAATACTTATGCTAGTTTGCTGCATCACCCTTTCCTCTTCAAGGGAAAAACTAACGCAAGCTCAAGACGTAGCAACAAGGATTTCTGGCGCCGTTACCTGGGAGGTCTTCGCTCAAGTCAAGACATACCAAGCACCCATCACAAACTCATCTCCCTCGCATTACATTATTTGCCATTTGCCTCTCGTTTTCCTCTCCCCCACTTCACCCTTGCCGTTTTGTTCGCCCTCTCTTTCCCAATCTCATTTCTCTCTCGCTCGCCTTTTGTTTGCTCGTTGTCATGGCCAACTCGGTCTTTATCCCTTCGTCTCCCGACTTTGAAGTCCTTCACTTTAAGAAAAGACAAGGAGAAAATTTAAAAGATGCTTGGTTTAGGATGCTAGAATCTTATCGTAGTTGTAGTATGGAAGGAGATTTCAAGATTTTACTTCACAATTTTTACGTTGGGATAACCTTATCCCATAGACAACTCCTTGATTTTGCCGCCAAAGGGAGTTTTATCGAAATTGATCCTAGTTTCACTTATGATATTGTATAGGGGATAGTAGGAGTACTTCCCCTACAAAAAGGATCACCCTTTACTAATGAAGGAACCCAAATTCTAGAGAAATTATGTGAATTGCAAAAATTTGTTGAACCTCTTAAAAATATTGGTGGGAATATCAACCGCATGAATAATTTGATTACACTTTGCAATAAGCGGTTGGATGCTTTAGATCAAAAGATCTCCGAGCATGAAGGGAAACGCAAGGAGCCTCCCGGATCCGAGCATAACTCCATTAAAAAGTTGAATGTCAAAGATGGCACTACTTAGATCTATTCTCGCGTTTATGCCTAGCTTGGGGCGTTAAACAATAGCGCTAGTTGGGAGGCAACCCAATTTTATTTTTGTTTCTTGATTTTTGCTTCTGTTTAGTAATAAATATTTCATCTAGATTATATTTATATGTGTTTTTATGTTTTAATTAGTGTTTGTGCCAAGTAGAACCTATAGGATAACATACGGTGATAGTTAATTTGATTATGCTGAAAAACAGAAACTTTGCGCGCACGAAAATAATTTTAGTAATTCATAGAAACGTGATTTGAGTTGATTCTTTTTGATGTAGATCAATAGACAAATTTCACAGGACTTCATATTTTTGTAGGAGTTTTAGAGTTCGAGAAGTATTCGAAAGTTATAGATTGCTACAGACTGTTCTGTTTTTGACAGATTCTGTTTTTCGTGTGTTGTTTGCTTATTTTCATGCATCTATGGCTAGTATCGGGGGATATGAACCATAGAGAAGTTGGAATACAGTAGGTATTAAAACCAATATAAATAAATAATGAGTTCATTACAGTACCTTATGTGGTGATTTTTCTTTCTTGCACTAACGGAGCTTATGAGATTTCCTGTTGAGTTTTGTGTTGTGAAGTTTTCAAGTTTTGGGTAAAGATTTGATGGACTATGGAATAAGGAGTGGCAAGAGCCTAAGCTTGGGGATGCCCATGGCACCCCAAGATATTCAAGGATAACCAAAAGCCTAAGCTTGGGGATGCCCCGGAAGGCATCCCCTCTTTCGTCTTCATCTATCGGTAACTTTACTTGGAGCTATATTTTTATTCGCCACATGATATGTGTTTTGCTTGAAGCGTCATGTATGATATGAGTCTTTGCTTTTTAGATTTCCACAATCATCCTTGATGTACACACCTTTTGGGAGAAACCCACATGATTTAGAATTTATTAGAATACTCTATGTGCTTCACTTATATCTTTTGAGCTAGATAGTTTTGCTCTATGTGCTTCACTTATATTTTCTAGAGCACGGCGGTGGATTTATTTTGAAGAAATTGTTGATCTCTCATGATTCACTAATATTATTTTGAGAGTATTTTAGAACAGCATGGTATTTGCTATGGTTATAAATTTGGTCCTAGAATGATGAGCATCCAAGTTGGGTATAATAAAAACTATCATAGAAAGTGCATTAAACACTATGATCAATTTGATGCTTTATAATTGTTTTGAGATATAAAGGTGGTAATGTTAGAGTCATGTTAGTTGGGTAATTATGAAATTGAGAAATACTTGTGTTGATGTTGACAAGTCCCGTAGCATGCACGTATGGTAAAAGTTGTGTGACAAATTTGTTGCATGGGGTGCTCTTTTAATTGTCTTCCTTATGAGTGGAGGTCGGGATCGCGCGACGGTTAACTCCTACCAACCCTTCCCCTAGGAGCATGCGTAGTAGTACTTTGCTTCAAAGGCAAGTAGACTTTTGCAATAAGTATATGAGTTCTTTATGACTAATGTGAGTCCATGGACATACGCACACTCATCCTTCCACTTTGCTATCCTTTATTATGCCGCACAACCTTCGCCGGTATCATGCACCTACTATTTACCTTACTCAAAACAACCACCATACCTACCTATTATGGCCTTTCCATAGCCATCTCGAGATATATTGCCATGCAACTGTCCAACATTCCGTTTATTATGACACGCTCCATCATTGTCATATTGCTCTTTGCATGATCATGTAGTTGACATCGTATTTGTGGCAAGGCCACCTTCATAATTTTTCATATATGTAACTCTTGATTCATTGCATATCCCGGTACACCGCCGGAGGCATCCACATAGAATCATATTTTGTTCTAAGTATTGAGTTGTAATTCTTGAGTTGTAAATCAATAAAAGTGTGATGATCTTCATTATTAGAGCATTGTCCCAAGTGAGAAAAGGATGATGAAGACTATGATTCCCCCACAAGTCGGGATGAGACTTCGGACTTTATAAAAAAAAGAGGCCAAAGAAGCCCACCAAAAAAAGAGGCCAAAGAAGCCCACCAAATAAAAAAATGAGAGAAAAAGAGAGAAGGAACAATGCTACTATCTATTTTTCCACACTTGTGCTTAAAAATAGCACCATGACCTTCATGATAGAGAGTCTCTTATGTTGTCACTTTCATATACTAGTGGGAATTTTTCATTATAGAACTTGGCTTGTATATTCCAATGATGGGCTTCCTCAAAATACCCTAGGTCTTCGTGAGCAAGCAAGTTGGATGCACACCCACTTAGTTTCTTTTTTTTGAGCTTTCATACATTTATAGCTCTAGTGCATCCGTTGCATGGCAATCCCTACTCACTCACATTGATATCTATTAATGGGCATATCCATAGCCTGTTGATACGCCTAGTTGATGTGAGACTATCTTCTCCCTTTTTGTCTTCACAACCACCATATACCACACATAGTGCTATGTCCATGGCTTGCGCTCATGTATTGCGTAAGAGTTGAAAAAGCTGAAGCGCGTTAAAAAGTATGAACCAATTGCTTGGCTGAAACTGGGGTTGTGCATGATCGGAGTATTTTGTGTGATGAAAATGAAGCATGGCCTAACTATATGATTTTGTAGGGATGAGCTTTCTTTGGCTATGCTATTTTGATAAGACATGATTATTTGTTAGTATGCTTCAAGTATTACTATTTTTATGTTTTATAAGCTTTTATCTTGAATCATTTGGATCTGAACAATCATGCCACAATAAAGAAAATGACATTGAGAATTATGCTAGGTAGCATTCCACATCAAAAATTCTGTTTTTATCATTTACCTACTCGAGGACGAGCAGGAATTAAGCTTGGGGATGCTTGATGCGTCTCCAACGTATCTAGAATTTTTGATTGTTCCATGCTATTATATTACCCGTTTTGGATGTTTATGGGCTTTACTCTACACTTTTATACCATTTTTGGGACTAACCTACTAACCGGAGGCCCAGCCCGAATTGCTATTTTTTTGCCTATTCTAGTGTTTCGAAGGAAAGGAATATCAAACAGAGTCCAAACGAATGAAACCTTTGGGAGCGATCTTTTTGGAACAAACGCAATCCAGGGGACTTGGAGTGGACGTCAAGTAACAAACGAGGCGGCCACGAGGGTGCCCGGCGCCCCCCACCCTCGTGGGCCCCTTGATTTTCCACCGACCTACTTCTTCCTCCTATATATATCCACGTACCCCGAAAACATCCAGGAGCAACACGAAAAACTATTTCCACCACCACAACCTTCTATATCCGCAAGATCCCATCTTGGAGCCTTTGTCGGCGCTCCACTGGAGGGGGAATCGACCCCGGAGGGCCTCTACATCATCTCCAAGGCCTCTTCGATGAGTTGTGAGTAGTTTACCATAGACCTTCGGGTCCATAGTTATTATCTAGATGGCTTCTTATCTCTCTTTGAATCTCAATACAAACTTCTCCTCGATCTTCTTGGAGATCTATTTGATGTAACTCTTTTTGTGGTGTGTTTGTCGAGATCCGATGAATTGTGGATTTATGATCAAGTTTATCTATGAGAAATATTTGAATCTCCTCTGAATTCTTTTATGTGTGATTAAGTTATCTTTGCAAGTCTCTTCGAATTATCAGTTTGGTTCGGCCTACTAGATTGATCTTTCTTGCAATAGGAGAAGTGCTTAGCTTTGGGTTCAATCTTGCGGTGTCCTTTCCCAGTGACAGCAGGGGCAGCAAGGCATGTATTGTATTGTTGCTATCGAGGATAAAAAGATGGGGCGTATATCATATTGCATGAGTTTATCCCTCTACATCATGTCATCTTTCTTAATGCGTTACTCTGTTCTTCATGAACTTAATACTCTAGATGAAGGCAGGAGTCGGTCGATGTGTGGAGTAATAGTAGTAGATGCAGAATCGTTTCGATCTACTTGTCACGGACGTGATGCCTATATACATGATCATTCCTAGATAATCTCATAACTATGCGCTTTTCTATCAATTGCTCGACAGTAATTTGTTCACCCACCGTAATACTTATGCTATCTTGAGAGAAGCCACTAGTGAAACCTATGGCCCCCGAGTCTATCTTTTATCATATAAGTTTTCCATCTACTTTTATTTGCATCTTTTATTTTCCAATCTATATCATAAAAATACCAAAAATATTTATCTTATCTTATTATCTCTATCAGATCTCACTTTCGCAAGTTATCGTGAAGGGATTGACAACCCCTTTATCGCGTTGGTTGCGAGGCTCTTGTTTGTTTGTGTAGGTGCGTGGGACTTTTGAGGAGTCTCCTACTAGATTGATATCTTGGTTCTCAAAAACTGAGGGAAATACTTACGCTACTTTGCTGCATCACCCTTTCCTCTTCAAGGGAAAAACCAACGCAAGCTCAAGACGTAGAACTTGGTGCAAAGAATTTGGCTAGCATGAGAGGGAAAGGCAAGCTCAACATGTTGGATGATCCATGACAATATACTTTATTTCGGATATAAGAAAACATAACCCATTACGTTGTCTTCCTTGTCCAACGTCAACTCTTTAGCATGTCATATTTTAATGAGTGCTCACAATCATAAAAGATGTCCAAGATAGTATATTTATATATGAAAACATATCTTTCTTTATTACTTCCTATTAATTGCAACGATGACCAAAACTATGTTTGTCAACTCTCAACAACTTTTATTCATCATACTCTTTATATGTGAAGTCATTACTCTCCATAAGATCAGTATGGTCTCTTTATTTATTTTTACTTTTTCTTTTATTCCCTTAAGATCATAGCAAGATAGCAAAGCCCTTGACTCAAGACTAATATTTACTATATATAGCTCACGGACTCGATTACATAGAGGAATCATAAAGCAAAACTTAAAACTAGATCATTCTAAAACTTTATTCTACTAGATTAAGATATTACCAATCAAACTAAGAAAAACGGTAAAGATAGGAGTGTGATGGTGATACGATACCAGGGCACCTCCCCCAAGCTTAGCAGTTGCCAAGGGGAGTGCCCGTATCAGATACTCAGTTCTCCTTTGCTGGTGAAGAAGATGGTGGTGATGATGGATAGTCGCACATCGAGCGTAGGAGATCCTCCAATTTGCAGATAATGCCATTGAGTGCGGTGATATGCTCCTTCAACAAAATATTTTTCATGAGTGAGATACTTATTTTGTATGCGAGCTAACTTAATCATCTTGAAAGCTTGAATCTCCGTTGGGGTAAGAAGATTTTAATGAGGTTGAAGGATGTCTTCGTCTTCTGCTGCCGGAGCTTGATCCTCCATGGCCTTCTTGATCCCATCATCCTTGTTTATCTCCCCGAGTTCTTCTCTCTTCAGCTTTATCTTCATTAGCCAAGCATTGTTGCCCTCATTGTTGGAGGAGGGGGACGACATGATGCCTGGCCTTGAAAACTCTGGCAGAAAACAGCTCAAAACAAAAACAGAGGATATTGTCGTGGTACGGTGGTCAAAACCTTAGGGAGATTATATAATGAATTTTTACCAACCAAAAGAAGTATCGTGCAAGAAAATGGAGTCCGGAGAGCACACGAGGTGCCCACAAGGCAGGGGGGCGCGCCCAGGGGGTAGGGCGCGCCCTCCACCCTCGTGGATGCCTCGTGTCCTTCCCGGACTACTTCTTATTTTCCTATTTTCTTGAATATTCCAAAACGAAGAAAAATTGCTATTAGAACTGTTTTGGAGTCGGTTTACTTACCGTACCACATACTTATTCCTTTTCGGAGTCTTAAATGTTCTGGAAAGTATCCCTTATGTATTCCTCCGGGGTTACGGTTTCAATAACATTGGTTTCAACATTTATGGGATTACCTAAGATATAATGTTTGATCCTTTTACCATCACCACCTTCGGATTTGTTCCTTCGAAGTTGTTGATTTTTATGGCACCGGAACGATAGACCTCCTCGATAACGTAAGGACCTTCCCATTTAGAGAGAAGTTTTCCTGCAAAAAATCTTAATCGAGAGTTGAATAGCAACACATAGTCACCTACATTGAACTCATGCTTTTGTACCCTTTTGTCATGCCATCTTTTAACTTTTTCTTTAAACAGTTTGGCATTCTCATAGGCTTGAGTTCTCCATTCATCAAGTGAGATAATGTCAAATAACCTCTTCTCACCGGCAAGTTTGAAATCATAGTTGAGCTCTTTAATGGACCGACATGCCTTATGTTCTAGTTCGAGAGGTAAGTGACATGCTTTTCCATAAACCATTTTATATGGAGACATACCCATACGATTTTTATAAGCAGTTCTATACGCCCATAATGCATCATCAAGTTTCTTGGACCAATTCTTTCTAGATCTATTAACAGTCTTCTGCAAAATTAACTTAAGCTCTCCGTTACTCAGTTTTACTTGGCCACTAGACTGTGGGTGATATGGAGATGCAATTCTATGATTAACATCATACTTAGCAAGCATTTTACGAAAGGCACCATGAATAAAATGTGAACCACCATCAGTCATTAAATATCTAGGGACTCCAAACCTCGGAAAAATAACTTCTTTAAGCATCTTAATAGAGGTGTTATGATCAGCACTACTAGTTGGAATAGCTTCTACACACTTAATAACGTAATCAACAACAACTAAAATATGTGTATACCCATTAGAGGAAAGAAACAGTCCCATATAATCAAAGCCCCAAACATCAAATGGTTCAATAACAAGAGAATAATTCACATGCATTTCTTGACGTCTACTAATATTACCAATTCTTTTACATCCACCGCAAGACAAGACAAACTTACGGGCATCCTTGAAGAGAGTAGGCCAAAAAAACTGGATTGCAATACCTTATGCGCAGTTCTATCTCTAGCGTGGTGTCCTCCATAAGCCTCGGAATGACACTTGCGTAGGATCTGTTCCTGTTCATGCTCAGGTACACAATGTCTAATAACACCATCTACTCCTTCTTTATAAAGGTGTGGGTCATCCCAGAAGTAATGTCTTAAATCATAGAAAAACGTTTTCTTTTGCTGGTACGTGAAACTAGGTGGTATAAATTTAACAACAATGTAATTAGCATAATCAGCATACCATGGAGCAGTACAAGAAGCATTTATGAAAGCTAATTGTTCGTCGGGAAAGCTATCATCAATAGGTAGTGGGTCATCAAGTAAAAGTGGTCTTTTCTTGATCCTCTTTTGACACAGGTATTTGAGAGAAACCAGAGTAACCATCTAGAAAGCAAGAATGTGTATGTTTGGATAATCTTTCTAGCATTTGATCAATAAAAGGCAAAGGGTAATGATCCTTTTTAGTAGCTTTATTTAATTTGTGGAAATCAATTACCGTCCTATAACCTGTAACAATTCTTTGCGGGGTCAATTCATCTTTATCATTAGGAACGACAGTAATACCTCCCTTCTTAGGGATACAATGGACATGACTTACCCACTGACTATCAGCAACGGGATAAATTATACCTGCCTCCAGGAGCTTTAGTATTTCTTTTCTTACCACTTCTTTCATCTTAGGATTTAACCGTCATTAGTGATCAACAACTGGTTTGGCGTCTTTCTCCAATTTTATTTTGCGTTGGCATACAGTGGGATTAATGCCCTTAAGATCATCAAGAGTATATCCAATAGCAGCACGGTGCTTCTTTAGAGTTTTTAATAATTTCTCCCCTTCCCGCTCTTAAAGGTTAGCACTATTAATAACAGGATATATCTTCTTTTCATCAATATAAGCATATTTAAGAGTATCAGATAGTGGTTTAAGCTCAGACACGGGATCACCCTTGGGTGGTGGAGGATCCCCTAGAATTTCAACAGGCAAGTTGTGTTTCAAAATAGGTCCATGTTTAAAGAATACTTCATCTATCTCCCTTCTTTCATTCATAAACATATCATTTTCATGGTCTAGCAAATATTGTTCTAAAGGATCATTGGGAGGCACGGCAATAGAAGCAAGACCAATAATTTCATCCTTATAGGAAATTCTTTATCATGGGGTTGTCTACGAAATTGAGCAAAATTAAAGTCATGAGACATATCCCCTAAACCAATCGTAACAATATCCTTTTCACAATCTATCCTAGCATTAACAGTATTCAAGAAGGGTCTACCAAATATAATGGGACAAAAGTCATCTTGTGGGGAACCAAGAACAAGAAAATCAGCAGGATATTTAACGTTCCCACACAAGACTTCAACATCTCTAACGATCCCAACTGGTGAAATAGTATCTCTATTGGCAAACTTAATTGTAGCATCGATTTCTTCTATCTCAGCGGGTGCAATATCATGCATAATTTCTTTGTATAAGGAATGAAGTATTGCACTTGCACTAGCACCCATATCACATAAGCCATGATAACAATGATCTCATATTTTAACAGAAATAACAGGCATGCCTACAACAGGTCTATGTTTATTTTTAGTATCGGGTCTAGCAATTCTAGCAGCTTCATCACAGAAGTAAATAACATGCCCATCAATATTATCAGCCAAGAGATCTTTAACCATAGCAATACTAGGTTCAACTTTAATTTGCTCAGGTGGTGTAGGTGTTCTAGTATTACTCTTACGAACCACAGTTGAAGCTTTAGCATGATCCTTTATCCTAACAGGAAAAGGTGGTTTCTCAATATAGGTAGTAGGAACAATAGGATCATTATAAGTGATAGTCTTTTATTCAACTTTAATAGGTGCAACTACTTTTACTTCAATGGAAGGATTATATTTAAACCACTTCTCCTTAGGGAGGTCAACATGAGTAGCAAATGATTCACAGAAAGAAGCTACTATCTCAGAGTCAAGTCCATATTTAGTGCTAAATTCACGAAAAGCATCGGTATCCATAAAAGATTTAACACAATCAAACTTAGGTGTTATACCTAACTCCTTACCATCGTCGAGATCCCAATCTTCAGAGTTGCATTTAATTCTTTCCAATAAATCCCATCTGAATTCAATAGTCTTCATCATAAAAGAACTAGTACAAGAAGTATCGAGCATGGAGCGATTGTTGGGAGAAAGCCGAGCATAAAAAATTTGAATAATAATTTCTCTTGAGAGCTCATGATTGGGGCATGAATATAACATTGACTTAATCCTCCCCCATGCTTGAGCGATGCTTTCTCCTTCGCGAGGCCAAAAATTATATATATAATTACGATCACGATGAACAAGATGCATAGGATAAAATTTCTGATGAAATTCCAATTTCAATCGGTTGTAGTTCCATGATCCCATATCATCACATAGCCTAAACCATGTCAATGCCTTTCCCTTCAAATATAAAGGGAAGACCTTCTTATTGATAACATCCTCGGGCATACCTGCAAGCTTAAATAATCCACAAACTTCATCCACATAGATTAGGTGCAAATCGATGCAATGTTCCATCTCCTGTAAAAGGATTAGCTAGCAATTTCTCTATCATACCTGAAGGAATTTCAAATTAAACATTTTTAGTAGGTTCAGTAGGTTGAGGAGCAACTCTTTGCTCTACTATTCGGGGTGAAGATACCCCGAACAAGCCCCTCAAAGGATTATGTTCCATAGTAACAAGTGACAGTAAATTTCAGCACACTATATAAATTTTTTCCTTACCAAAGGCGCTTCACTCCCCGGCAACGGCGCCAGAGAAGAGTCTTGATGACCCACAAGTGTAGGGGATCTATCGTAGTCTTTTCGATAAGTAAGAGTGTCGAACCCAACGAGGAGCAGAAGGAAATGACAAGCAGTTTTCAGTAAGGTATTCTCTGCAAGCACTGAAATTATCGGTAACAGATAGTTTTGTGATAAGGTAATTTGTAACGGGTAAGAAGTAACAAAAGTAAATAAGGTGCAGCAAGGTGGCCCAATCCTTTTTGTAGCAAAGGACGATCCTGGACAAATTCTTATATGAAGGAAAACGCTCCCGAGGACACATGGGAATTATCGTCAAGCTAGTTTCATCATGTTCATATGATTCACGTTCATTACTTTGATAATTTGGTATGTGGGTGGACCGGTGCTTGGGTACTGCCCATTCTTGGACAAGCATCTCACTTATGATTAACCTCTATTGCAAGCATCCACAACTACAAAAGAAGTAATGAGGTAAACCTAACCATAGCATGAAACATATGGATCCAAATCAGCCCCTTACGAAGCAACTCATAAACTAGGGTTTAAGCTTCTATCACTCTAGCAGCCCATCATCTACTTATTACTTCCCAATGCCTTCCTCTAGGCAAAACAATGGTGAAGTGTCATGTAGTCGACGTTCACATAACACCACTAGAGGAGAGACAACATACATCTCATCAAAATATTGAACGAATACCAAATTCATATGACTACTTATAGCAATACTTCTCCCATGTCCTCGGGAACAAACATAACTACTCACAAATCATATTCATGTTCATAATCAGAGGGGTATTAATATGCATAAAGGATCTGAACATATGATCTTCCACCAAATAAACCAACTAGCATCAACTACAAGGAGTAATCAACACTACTAGCAACCCACAGGTACCAATCTGAGGTTTTGGGACAAAGATTGGATACAAGAGATGAACTAGGGTTTGAGAGGAGATGGTGCTGGTGAAGATGTTGATGGAGATGGACCCCCTCTCGATGAGAGGATCGATGGTGATGATGGTGGTGACAATTTCCCCCTCCCGGAGGGATGTTTCCCCGGCAAAATAGCTCCACCGGAGCCCTAGATTGGTTCCGCCAAGGTTCCGCCTCGTGGCGGCAGTGTCTCGTCCCGAAAGCTTGCTTATGATTTTTTCAGGGTAAAAGACTACATATAGCAGAAGATGGGCACCGGAGGCCTGCCAGGGGGCCCACGAGGTAGGAGGGCGCGCCCAGGGGGGTAGGGCGCGCCCCCCACCCTCGTGGACGGTGGGTGGCCCCCTTCTGGTATTTTCTTCGCTCAGTATTTGTTATTAATTCCAAAAATAACTTCTGTGGAGTTTCAGGACTTTTGGAGTTGTGCAGAATAGGTCTCTAATATTTGCTCCTTTTCCAGCCCAGAATTCCAACTGCCGGCATTCTCCCTCTTCGTGTAAACCTTGTAAAATAAGAGAGAATAGGCATAAGTATTGTGACATAACGTGTAATAACATCCCATAATGCAATAAATCGATATAAAAGCATGATGCAAAATGGACGTATCAGGTCCCATGCTAAAACTAAGAAGATCAGCGAGAAATTAGAAGGACACAACACTGGCAGCCGGAACTGGTACTCCTCTTCCCTTATTCATGAAAATATTACGTGTCTTCTCGCTTGATATTCATCCCACTGAAGGTACATACTAGATGTTCCTAGTAACTCACGTTGCACAAGGTTTCTCCTCGTATACTATTTCACCTTAGCTAGAGGTCCATCGCCCAACTGGATTTCAATTCATGGTCAGTTCATTCCCAATTAAAGGAAGCACCACCTGCGGAGGTGCTAGTCCACCTGTTCGACGGGGAAGCAACGCCTTGGTGTTTACCTTAGGGGTGTGGGGGCGCAGGAGCTACTAGCGCCTGATCTGAAGGTAGGCCGGGCTTAAAGGGATGGTAGGGGATGGTTCCAAGCACGACGGTGGTGTGAGGTCAAGGGGAGGGCGGGGCGGCAGAGGCAGGGATCTGGGCCGGTGGTCGCTGGGGGTTCGAGAAAGATCATCAACAGTGACTGGCGGGAGGTAGACGAAGGCCATTTGCCCGTTCCTAGTAGATCGGACGGTTCAAAAAAATCAACTGACCTATTTATTTTTAGCCAACTATTATTTGGATAGGACCACATGTGGTGGTGTGCTGGAGGAATACATGCATTTCCCAGCCATTCCTGTGCTCATATTCAAAATCCTAGAATCTAATTTTGTGTGCCATACATGTTGTAGAGCTATCATGTCTCCCGTCACTTATTTTTCACCCACATGCTATCTGCTACTTTTAGAGTGCACTACTTCTGCACACACTTCACCCATACTCTCACTATTGTTTTTTTATGCAAGGGTATTTCAGCCTCTGACACACTGTTGATAGATACACAATTGAAGAGAGAAGTTGCTCCTGCTTAAGTCGCGGATAAGCAATAAGCATTACAACGTTATAAAGGGTGCAGTGTCAGCAGATGCAGACAGTAAAAGTAGCTCTACAATTGCTGATCTCGTTCGCCATGAGCCACCATCCTAGGTGTTTGCTTTAACTTCACGGTGTCATATGTTGTTGCATGTTGCATATGGTGTCTAGCTTGTATTGCTTCCAATTTGATTAAATTGCATCTGCCTAGTTTACACATTATACATTTGAATATGGCATGCCTTCCTATTTTTGGTACATACTACATATGTCTATTAACCATGTTCTTACATCAAAGTAATGTTCTCGTGTATCCCTCATCAATCACTTATGATGGCACGGTTAGACTCGTGGATTTCTGTGAGAGAAGATATTCTTTTAAAGACTGCAGTGTCAGCCTCCCCACATGATTCTCAAGAAACAGCAACGCTAGATGAAGATAGTCAATGTAGCTCTGTAGTTGATGGCCGCATTTCCCCTACTCCACCATCACATGTGCTTGCTCTAACTTGGCAGTGTGATATGTGGTTGCATGTTGCATATGTTGTCTAGCTTGTAATTCTTCCAATCTAGTTAAATTGCATGTGATATGCTGCTTAGTTTATACAGTATACATGTTAATGTGACATGCCTTCCTATTTTTGGTACATACTGCATCTGTCTATTAAGCATGTCCTTACATAAAACTACTGTTCTTTTCTATCCCGCATCAATCACTTATGACTAGACATCTTTAGTATATGCAGTGTGATATTGGTTGCATCTTTCATATGATTTATAGCATGTACTGCTTCTAATTTGTTGAAACGCCATTTATGATGGGACGCTTTTTACTTGGCAGAGTCATATCGGTTGCATCTTTCATGTGGTGTCTAGCTTGCATTGCTTCTAATTTGTTGAAATGGCTTCTTCTTAGTTTACACAAATAGCTGTGAATATGCCATGGCATCGATATCCTGTTTTTCGTACATATTCCATCCCCGTATCATGTGTTTGCCTTACATCAAAGTAGTGATTGTCAGTATCATGCATGAATGAGTTCTGAAGAGTGGATTTTATTGCCTTTTCTTGTCAGTTTTACTTGAAAATTTAAAGTAAATAAAGCGGAAGGAAATTAGCAAGGCAGTGGATGATGGTGCTCCTTCTAACCAACTGAAACGGAGGGTCTCTACATATTCTACTCCGCCACCCCCCCCCCAAACAAGATTTGCAAGACAACACATGCATAGACACCCAACGTAGCTGTGCTGATGATGAGCACATCTCCCCTACTCCACCATCATAGGTGCTCCCTCTAACTTGTCACTGTTATATGTGGTTGCATGTTACGTATGATGTCTAACTTGTATTGCTTCTAATTTTGTTGAATTCCATCTGCTTAGTTTACACATTACACTTGTGAATATGGCATGTGTTCCTATTTCTAGAACATACAATATCTGTCAATCACACCATGTTCTTACATCAAAGTACTATTGTTGTGTAACCTGCAACAATCACTTATCATAAGACACGTTTAACTTGGAAGTGTGATATAGGTTGCATCTTGCATTCTTTTCTAGCTTGTACTACTTCTAATTTGTTGAAATGACACTTATGACGAGATAGTTTTAACTTGGTATAGTGATATTCGTTGCATCTTTCGTATGGTGTCTAGCTTTCATTGCTTCTAATTTGTTGAATGCCTTCTGCTTAGTTTACACATCATAGCTGTGAATATGCAATGTTGTCCTCTTGTCTTACACATTCAATCGTCCTATCATGCGGTCGCCTTACATGAAAGTAGTGCTCATCAGCATCCTGCATCAATGAATTCTGAAAAGGCGAATTTTTATTCATTTTTCTTGTGGGTTTGAATTGACAAGGCACTAAAATTAAGTAAGAGGAAGAAAACAATTAAGGCAGGGATTGATGGCGGTCTTCCGGCGGAACCGGCATCCCAGGTGCTTTCTCTAGCTTGGCAGTGTGATATTTTCTTGCATGTTGCATATGTTGTCTAGCTTGTATTGCTTCTAATTTGATTAAATTACATCTGCTTAGTTTACACATTATACATGTGAATATGGCATTTCTTCCTTTTTTGCATATGCTACATCTGTGTATTAGATGTTCTAACATCGAAGTACTGTTCGTGTCTATCCTGCATCAATCACTTATGATGAGACACCTTTAACTTGGTAGTGCGATGTTGTTTGCATCTTGCATATGATTTATTTCTTGTACTACTTCATATTTGTTTAAATGCCAACTATGACGAGACATTGTTAACTTGGCAGAGTGATATTTGTAGCATCTTTCATATGGTGTCTACCTTCCATTGCATTGCTTCTAATTCATTGAAATGCCTTTTGCTTAGTTTACACATCATAGGCCTGATTGGGCATATAACATATAATCAATCAATGACTATCTTGTTGCTGCACATACTTCTGCTACATATGCCATATAAGCTATCCAATTATCTAATTAGCAATGACTTAAGCTAGCAATGAACTACTAGATAAAACAAAACTACTACTGCTTACTAACCTCAATAGGGCATTCATAAAACATCCTTCCAGCATTAGCACCTTCAAAAGCAACACACTTCCTATGCATCATCTGGTGCAGTGTGCACTTGGGAACTTCCTCCATGGGAACACCACAAAATAGTGGCACAGGGATGGTGTCAGGTGTCCCCTACATACAGTACAAGCTAAATCAGACAAAGGATGCATCCAATAGTTGCGAATCCATCAAGCACTACCTAAACAAAGAGTCAACCAAAGAATCCATCCATAGTTGCAAATCCTCAACCCTAATTCCCAAATCGAGTGAACCCTAACCCAAAACCTAAGTAATGGCATAGGGAGAGGATGATACAAAGTACTCCATATCCATCAGGTTGCCCCCATGCTATCGTCATCGGAGCTCTCACCCCATCATTCCAAGAAGGCATCCTGGCCGGTGACGAGGAGCAGAGGTGGTCAACGATGATGGCGAGCTCGGGCAGGGGAGAACATAGCAAGGGAGAGAGTGGGAGTGATCGAGCGCGAATGAGACAGAGTGAGCCGGATCGACCACTTTTCACCTAGTCGGAACGACTCGCTCTAACGACTGTTAGCCATGCGCACCATCAGCCGTGTCCGACGTGGACCTGACTGGTGGGCCCTACCTGTCATAAGAAGGCTTAAAATGTAACCATTCTCTCACTAGGTTTTTTTGGAACAACAAACCAATTTTGTGGTAGTTTTTTTAAAGATTAATAAAAGTGATAGTTTTTTTGTAGACATAGCCTGTAATGTGGTACTATCTCCGTCCCAAAATAAGTGTCTCAAGCTTAGTACAATTTTGTATTAAAGTTAGTACAAAGTTGAGACACTTATTTTGAGACGGAGGGCGCAGGCAGGCTTTGTTTACTGTAGCATTTGTAGCTACAGTAAATGCTACAGTCAACAAATGAATTGGGCCTCATGCCCCAGGCCGCCACCCGGGCTGCCTCGGGCTGAATCCTCCATTGACAACCAATGTTATCAAATAACTTCAATGATTGAGTAACAAAATGTATGCAGGATGTAGAATATGTGAGGTTTGGAAGACTTGAATTTATGGTAGCAAAATGTTAGTAATAATCTTGATGTTGTGTTTATACTCCCTCTGTAAAGAAATATAAGAATGTTTAGGCCATGTTTATTTGGGTTTTTGCTTCTGCTTTTGCAGCTTTTCCACTTTGGTCAAAAAGTCATAGAAGCTCAAACAAACAGGGCCTTACATCACTAAAGTGTGATCTAAATGCCCTTAGGGCAACACCAACGCACGAACCCAAATCGTCTGCCCGCGTCCGTTTGGGGGTAAACGGTCAGAAACCGCAGCCCAACGTGCGGGAGCAAACGAACAAATGTCCATTTTTGGTCTGCTTTTGACCCATTCCCGTTCCAAGTTTGGGCCGCGTTTGTGGCCAAACGTACACACACGGACGGTCGCAATGCATGCCCTTGTCTGCCGCTGGCCCGCCCGTCGGTGAAACACCCGTCCCTTTTTCTATTCCTCCTCTCCCCAAACTTCGGCCGCATACCCCGCCCCTCTTCTTTCTCGTCTAGCCGCCTCCGCCACGGCCGTGTAGCTGTCGAGCACAACCGTGTGCTCTCCACACAGTGATCTATCCAACCCCCCGCCCGCTTCATTGTAAGCGGATCTAGCCAGATTTGTGCCCGGCATGCCACTAGAGGCCGCGGCGCGCCATGGACTGGTCGGGTACCGGTCCGCGCAACCTCGAACGCCCCCGGGCCGCATGCAGGTACTGACTCCGCCTCTAGCCGCTCGGGTCTACCCCGTCGGCGGTTCGACGAATACACCAACGGTTGTCGTCCGGGCTCGGTGCTGGCCCAAATGCTCGTTGGCGCATCGATGCCGCTCGTAAAGTGCGACGACTGTCCACTGAAGGTCGTGCGCCGTGTGTCTACAATGCCGGTACACCATGGATGAGTGTTTGTCAAGTGCAAAAATGATGGGGTACGTGCTAGTTTAGCTTCGGTTGTGATTCCAGACTCGGTTTGTTTTGCTTACAATCAAATATTTATTATGTAGGATGGATGCAACTTTTGGTTTTGGGAGGGAGAATACATCGATGTACTGATAGCACGTAATTTAATAGATGTCCATGCACTTCTTGCTAGAGTAGACGCTAGAGATGACAGCAGATGTGTGGAAGCAACGTCTACTTCTTTAGACGCGAAGAAGAAAGAAACATTCAAGATCAAGACTCCGCAGATCAACAACGAATGCATCGAGAAGGCTACTAATCCAACTTACAGGAGCAGTTATGAAAGTTGGATATCTTTTAAAATGCTTTCTTGTAGTTCTTGTTTTCTTTTGGCTTGTTATTGTAGCCAAGATTTGGTGAATGTATTCCAATGTATCACGAACATCATTGAGAATAATAAGAAAATGAGGAAAAAAAAGTCCGCGGAGAGATGCGGCCAAAGATGTGGTCGGGCGCCCAACAAACCCAAATTCGGATGGACACGACCCCATTCCGACCCCAAACAGACGAAATCTAGACAAAACGGATGTCCGTTTGGGGGTCGTGCATTGGAGTTGCCCTTATTTTTTTTACTGGGGGAGTACTAGTCGATACCGAACTAGAGATGCCAACATAGAACACTAACATGATCACTGTGTAAGAGCAACTCCAACGCGGTGATCCATTTTGTCCGTGCGCTTCCGTTTGGGTCGACGCGAACAGAAAAGTTGGCCCAACGCGCCGACCCAAACGGACGTTAGTCCGCTTTTCGTCCGCCTGCCGACCCATTCCTGGCCCATTTTTGAGCCGGATTTGCGTCAGCACGGACACGCGTCGGACACGCGCGCGCCCGTGTACTCCTCCCCCTGGCCCGCTTGTCGGTGGCACATTGGCCATCCTCCCCCCATTACAACACCAAGCCTCTCCCGCCTCCTTCGTCGCCGCCCACGCCGTCCATTTCTCCGGTGGCTCTGCCAGCTGCTGGCGCCGCAACATCCCCTCTACAACGCCGCCACCTCCCACATTGCTCGCCACCGCCGTCTTGCCGCCGGGTAACCGAAAGCTTCCCATCCCCCTCCCGCTCCCCCGACACAGCCCCGACCACGACCAAGAAGCCACCTTGCCACCCCGTCCAGATCCTCACCAGCACGCTCGTCGCCAGCACGCTCGTCGTACATCGCCAGGGCAGCTAGCTGGTCCGAGGGCGGCGCGACTCCCTTCGCCGGCCGTCTCCTTCGTCGACGCCTGCAAGTTGTTTGACAGTTTGCCAAGGTACAAAATGGACTCCGCCGACGAGTTCTTTTTTCACAATTTCCTTTGTGACTCGGACGATTCCTCGTCCGATGAGGAGGAGGAGATCTGGGCTGCCGTGTTGGTCCATCACCACCTCAATAGCCAGCGTCCGTCGTTCTGTGGCAGCATTGCAGGGCACCTTCCGGTGTTGAATCGCAACCGAGAGAGCGGGCATTTCCTTCTTTGGAAGGACTACTTTGACACAACAAACCCCTTGTCCAAACATCAGAAATTCCGCCGCCGTTTCCGTATGAGTAGGCATCTTTTCAACCGTATTAGAGAGGGGGTGGTTGGCTATGATGAGTATTTCGAGTGCAAATAGGATGTCGTTGAGAAGATTGGTTTCTCCTCTTATAAAAAATGTACTTCTGCCATCCGAATGCTTGCATACAGCCTGGTGATCTCATTGATAAGTACGTCCGTATCAGCGAGTCTACATGCCTAGACTCCCTGTATAAGTTCTGCAAGGTTGTGATTGCTGTGTTTGTCCCAGAGTATTTGAGAGAGCCGACTCCTGAAGATACAACCCGTTTGTTGGCGATGAATGCCAGCAGGGGCTTCCCAGGGATGCTTGGCAGCATAGACTGCATGCACTGAGAGTGGAAGAACTGCCCTTCTGCTTGGCAAGGGCAGTATAAGGGCCATGCCAGGGCTTGCACTGTCATACTTGAGGCCGTGGCGTCTTAAGATCTCTGGATCTGACACTCTTTCTTTGGCATGGCCGGATCACACAATGATATCAACGTGCTTCAGCGCTCGCCGGTGTTTGTTTGGCTTGTCGAAGGCAACAGCCCACCGGTGAACTTTACTATCAACGTCCACAACTACGACAAAGGATACTACCTGGGTGACGGTATCTATCTTCAGTGGACCATCATTGTGAAGACAATCCCCAACCCTGTCGGAGAGAAGAGGAAAAGATTTGCCCAAGAGCAAGAGAGTGCTAGGAAGGACGCCGAGCGTGCCTTTAGTGTTTTGCAATCTCGATGGGGCATCGTTCGGTATCCTGCTAATACTTGGAGCACGCAGAAACCGTGAGAGGTAATGGGTGCTTGTGTGATCATGCACAATATGATCATAGAAGATGAGCGCCCGGAACGTCTCTACGATCAAGAGTTTCAGTTTCAGGGTGAGAATGTTGTGCCTGAGCATGGAGGAGCTTCAACGTTTGAACAGTTCATCCAATTTCATCATGACTTACGTGATTGGGAAACTTACATGCAACTGCAAAATGATTTGGTTTAGTATATGTAGGCTCATGTTGGCAACCAATAGCTGTATCTTTTTTATTCGGCCCGCAAAATTTTACCCCAACATTTTTACTTTTATTTGGCTTGTAAAACTATGCTATTTTATTCGGTTGAAACTATGCTATTTATTTGTTTGTGCACTATATATTTGCTTGTGAAATAATGCAAAAGTTGTGCGTGAAATAATGAAAAGATTATGCTATTTGTTCAGAAAGGGCGGTCAGACGGCCACGCCGGCACATTTGGGTCGGTGCGTTGGACGCATTGTTGGCCCAAATGTCAAACATGACGGACATCAGACGGGCGGGCGATCCAAACGAACAAAAAAAAAGACAAAAATACTGTTCGTATGGGTCGGCGCGTTGGAATTGCTCTAACACAATTGGAAAAGATGATGGATGGAAACATGCGTTTCCGCAAACGTGTGATAGCTGGAATTTGGGCATGTGTCGCCGCGAAGCAAACCCGATTTGGCTGCACCGATGGCTAAAGCTGGCGTATATAGCGACAGATGGATTGGCAGTGACGGATGACGAATGCTGGTGCTGGAATCATGGAACTTACTCGTAGCAAGTGCGTAGGTGGCTAATTAGAGAAAGAAAACCGCTTTCCAGCCGTGCAGATGATCCACTTTTACCCAAGGAAGTAAGGAGCTGATTTGCAGTTGCAGCAGATGAGACGCTACATTGCTGGCTCCATTCCACAGCCGGAGTTGGCCAACCGTCCAACCCACCCACCACCGACCCTCCTTCAATCCATTGCAGGAATTTCACTTATCCTTTTACTTTATTTATTATATCCATCATTTTCCTCCTTGGCTACGCAACCCGACGCAGCTGAAGCAATCTCTTTCTCTCTCAAGTTACCACTTCTCCTTCCTGTCTGTGTGACCCTGACAGTTGTAGCCGCAAGGCAAACAGAGTCAAAGAAAGCAGACCAGCACGACGCGGCTTCCCCTCCCCTCCCCTCGCGGCCGAAAGAAAGCGTCTTCTTCTGCTCTGCTGCCAGCACCAACACAAGCCAGGCCACAACTCTCTCCCGTCCCCTACTCCTCACGCTTCGCCGCCTTCCCTCGCTTCCTCCGCCAGCATCCTCCCCACACTTGGATCCCTCCTCCTACTAAGCCATGATGAAGCCCGCCGGCGCCGGCGCAGGCCCCGGCCCCGGCCCGGGCACTGGCGCCGTCGAGGTCCGCGTCGAGCGCCCGCAGCGCCCGCCCGTGCACCACCCGAACACGGCCCGCCTCAGGGCGCGCCCCTACTACCGCCGATGGACGCCCTGGCTCGTCCCGGCCGCCTCCATCGCCTGCGTCGCCGTCTTCCTCGTCACCATGTTCGTTAACGACTGCCCCAACCGCAGCGCCGGCAACTGCACCGCGGGGTTCCTCGGCCGATTCGCTTTCCAGCCGCTCAAAGAGAACCCGCTCCTCGGCCCATCCTCCACCACGTACGCAAGCTGCTACCCTCCTCTTTCTCTTCTTCCTCCCCCCTTTGCTTGCTTTCTCCAACTCTGCATTTCCTTGCTTGCTTAGAGGAGGATACTGAGTCTAGTTAAGGATTGACAAGACTTAATTTCCCGTTCCCCTTTCTTACTGACCAGTGCAATTGCAAACAGCAGCACCAACTCGATCTACTCAAAATGATAGTTTCGTTCTTTCTTCTTCTTACATGTTTAAGACCTCGCTTGTATACACTCGAGCAATTGGGGTTGATCCTCAATTAGCTTGGTGTACAGGTTCATTCTCAGGTTGCTTACTTCTATTGTGCAATTGAAATTGGGAGAACTACTGATGCTTCCGTTTGAGACATACTGATTCTTTTTTTTTCCTGGGTTTGTGGATGAGGGAATTTTGTGACCTAGCAATCCACAACTCTTTGAGGGGAAACTTGTATAAGGTACAGAAACATTCACAGTTTCAGACCATCTAAAAATCAGTCTTGATCCTCTAGGTGTGAACTCTGCAGGCCGATCTTTCAATGTATCTAATCAAGTTTAGGATTCTGTTTGTTTTTTTTATCATCAAATAAAACTAAAGCCTTCTTACTGAGTTGGTAATTAAGTTGGAGTTACAATAGTATTCCGAAACTGATCATTAAGTCCCTTTCCATTAGGGACAGGTGTTATACTTGTAAGTTCTAGTTTCCCTAATGAATGGGCAGAGCTCCTGCCGTCCATTTCAAAGAAGAAACTAACAGCTGAAATATTAAATCTAGACGTAAGCAATTTGCTTGCCAAGTCAGGTGTAGGACATCTTTAAACTTGGTATTGGCTTATGTAGCTTTGTTAACTTTAGTTGATTTAGTCTATCCTCTGCTCGTGATTGGTGTTGGTGATGACTTGAGAAAAAAAATCAGACTATCTTGTCAACCGTTCTAGGTGTTGATGGTTCTGTACAATTTGAGTTTAACAGTGTTACCGCACAATTGGACTTTTATGGTGTTGCCCGCAATTTGACTTTTATGTTATTTTGGAAGTGCAAATTCAATAAACAGCAGTAGTTGCATGCCGTGTTTACAACTAAGAAGTGAGGATTATGCCACAAGTTTGAAAAATGATCTTATATTGTGGGACGGAGGGAGTATTAGATTATAACCTATATGTATTCTTCGGTGTTGATTAGAAGTATAACTACTTTGCTCAGATATTTTCAGAAACTTCATCCTTGCTTTGCTTATTGTTTTTTTGCGTGAACTGGGAACATTTTTTTGTTAACTTCTGGTCATTTGACTGATGTCTACTAAGAGCTACAGTGAATTTGATCTTTCAAAGTGTTGCATCACTTGATTTGAAATGAAGGACATGGAAAGAAATGATGGAAAACGAAATAGGATATTTGTCATGCATATTTGATTTTCAGAACTAAGAAAGCATTTTCCATGCCAGATTGCTGAAGATGGGAGCTCTAGATGTATCTAAAGTTGTGCAAGGTCGCCAGGGATGGCGTCTGATTACGTGTATCTGGCTCCATGCTGGGGTTGTTCATTTACTCATCAATGTGCTTTGCCTTCTATTTATTGGTATTCGACTTGAACAAGAATTTGGGTTTGGTAAGTGAAAGCATTGCTTGCATTTTTTACCTGAGCCTTCTTGAATTCAACAAAAAGGAACAGATAGAAGTTATATACTATCAATTGTTGCCATGGCCCTGGTTCTGTTATAACTGGCAACCTTCTTTAGATAAATTTCTTGTAATGACATATCGTTCATGGATCCAAGTCTTTAGTAGTCTACAGACATTTTACAAGTAACATCATATGTTCTGTATCTTCGATAGTGGAACCAAACATTATCAGGATTTTGTAACCACGTAGATAAGGTACTTAGACTGAACCAAGAGGCACGATACTTTGCTAGTATACACAACTCCTGCAAAAAAAAAAACCCTCCTGAAATACAGGAACACGTCAAATTATCCTATCTATATCACTGATTAGTTTACGAAAACTCTCAAAGCATGTGCATGAAAGTTCATCCAAGTTCTGGTTTAATTGATGAAATAGATACATGTGCAATTTAAATGCTTCTATGCCTTACAATACTGAAGATTTTTTTCTGTTCATGGTGTACAGTGAGGATTGGTCTTGTTTACCTCATTTCTGGTTTTGGTGGAAGCTTGATGTCTGCTCTTTTCATCCGAGCAAGTATTTCCGTTGGTGCTTCTGGTGCTTTGTTTGGACTGATAGGGTCGATGCTTTCTGAACTCATCACAAATTGGTCACTCTATGCAAATAAGGTTTGTCTTCCTAATATAGCACTAGCAGTAGACTCCTCTGTAATACTATAATAGTAGTTGTTGCAGCAAATTGTTTCGGTCTTGTCCATCGAGAATGACTTGTTCAATTAAATGGTGTAATATTTCCCCTTATTTTCAGGTGGCAGCATTACTAACCCTGGTACTTGTAATCGTGGTGAACTTGGCCCTTGGGATACTCCCCAGAGTGGATAACTTTGCTCATATTGGGGGTCTTATATCTGGGTTCCTTCTTGGATTTGTTGTCTTCATTCGACCACAGTTTGCGTGGATTAACCAGAGAAGAGTAGCACCTGGACCACACGCTGCTCCTGCCGAACGCAAGCACAAGACATATCAATATATATTGTGGATAGTTGCTGCGATTCTGCTGATTGTCGGGTGAGTCTACAGACTTTCCTCTTGAGGCCCCGTTTAATATTTGACTTTCAAATGTTTTCCCCGTGATGATACCTGTTATCTGAAATTTACAGGTTCACAGTGGCTATAGTTCTGCTTTTCCGGGGATATAATGCGAACGATCACTGTTCTTGGTGCCATTATCTCAGTTGTGTTCCTACTAAAAAATGGAAGTGCAACTCGTCACCGACAACATGCACAGTAAGATAATTGGAAGTTCCTCCCTCTGTATCTTTGAAAGTACGTTTGTCACCGCTAACAAGTGAAACATAACAACCTGAAAATTTACAAGCATATATAGTGGAAAACATCGTTTTTGCATCTTGCAAAAGTTAACAAGCAAGTTAAATCTACAAGCTGAAGTACCAAATGTGCTTTTGGATCGATATGAACCAAACTCATTTTCTCTTTGGCTAGACGCTGTAACCAGATGTGTAAGAGATGCCCCTTTCACAGTTGAGATTGAACATGCATTCACGGGGACATTGCTACATGCTAATGCTATTCCGTAATTCCATTTCCTTGCAGGCAATGCTACAGGGAAATACCTTGAACTTCACATGTGAAGGCAAAGGGATACACCGGAGCTACATTGTGGCTGAAGCTACGCAAGATAAGATAGACCAGCTCTGCAACCAGCTTTGCAGTTAGGAGAACCGGATTCCCTGAGCTCTCCCAGCTTCTAACATGATTTTTATTCTTTCTGTACATGAAGAGAATACTGCATATTTTAATAGAAGGTTACTTATGGAGGGAAATATGCAGTGTTGCATATTACTCCCTCCGTCCCGAATTACTTGTCGCAGAAATGGATGTATCTAAAATGTCTAGATACATCCATTTCTATGACAAGTAATTCCGAACGGAGCGAGTAGGTTGCTTGTGATTAATCTTGAGAAGTGCTAAAGTGTTGCTCCGATTCCCGGATGGATGGAAACTAAGAGGAAAAGGCCAACAGGACTATCATTCATGTGTTTTTTTTTAGAAAAGGAGGATGACCCCGGTCTCTGCATATGGGAGATGCATACGGCCACTTTATTGATTATTCTCGAGGACCTTACAAAGTATTACAACAATGTGACTGAATCCACCATCTTGGCAACATATGCCGCTATTCCTATCCAAAATGATAAAGGGGTGCTAGCTGAGCCACTACCCAGACCACTCACCTAAACCTAACATCAAAAGCCGGAAGCCGAAACACTCATTCGGAAGCCCCAGCCGAGCCACATACCGGGTCTGGGGCACAATCCGGTCAGACGGACTCGTGTGTCGTCGCCGCCATCTTCCACAAGTCCGTCTTCAGATCATATTGAGGCTTCTACCTTGTCTGGCTACTCTGCCATCGATGTCACCATGACGCCAGACAGCAACCTCCTCCTGCACGAGTCCATCTCCGTGCATCGGACGCCGAGCCTCCACAGCGCCATGACGTCGATATCCGGCGCCATCAATGTGTGAGATGAAGCACCGCTCCACCATCCCCCAGCCATCACTTACTCCAAAACGATGCCCCCAGGAGGGAAAGCGACAAAATGCCATCATCGTCCGATCCGAAAGACCCAGTTCTAGGGTTTCCCCCGGAGCATCCCGAGCCTGATGACGCAGACTGCAACGACGATGCCTCGACAAGGGAACGACATCAAAGACGCCGCCGTCGTCCGCCATGACCGTAGTCGGCGCGATTTTCATCGGCAGTTGCTCCACCAGACGTGCGCCGCCGACGTCGCAGGTCCCTTCAACTGGAGCAAACTCCAAAACAATGCCCTAAAGAGGGACTACGACGCAAAAGCGCCGCCATCGCTTGATCCCAAGGGGATCTAGGGTTTCCCCCGGAGTTGCCCGCGCTGACAAGGACCAGACAAGGGTAGAATCCCGCGGATCTGCCCGGCTGCCGACGAGTCGCACCCACCATCGTGCCGACGGCAGACCAGCGATCAAGGCCACACTTGGGCATAGATTCGGCCGCGCCGCCGCGAACCGATCCGGTCACGTCGCCGCCGTCCCTGGCGGCCGCGACGCGCCAGATCGCGAGGCCTCCTGCCGCGGGGAAGCAAAGTCGCCGAGGCGCCGCCACCACCCGCCGTGGCGTCTGGCCCGCCGGCACGCTCCGGCACGAGGGCGCCGACCCGCGCCAGCCCCACCCGAACGAGAGGGCCCGAGTCCCCGCCGCCGCTGGCGACGGCAGGGCTTCGCCTGGCCACGCCCTTGGGCGGCGGCGAGGGAGGAGGAGGAGTGGGGGAGGTCCGGCCGACGGGATCTGGGGGCCTCCCGGTCGTGTTGTAAGGCCTTTTGCGCAAGCACTGGATCCACACGATAAACCCAAGCTTTGTGCAATTCTAGCATTTCATGCCTTCAAAGGAACTTTAACGCATGGTTGCCGGGAGTATCCATACAATGGACCCAAGCTTATAGAAATTCTAGCGGAGTCGCAATATGGCATATGGAGCGCACTCTATATGCTTTTAGAAGCCACAGTAGACATAAACATGCTCTCCATATTTTTCTGCAGGACCCACCTGTCATTGGGTCATGTAGGTTCTTGCCAAATAATCCAAAATTCAAAACACATTTGATTCAATTCAATTTCATCCCTAATAATTTGGGCGGAAAATTATTCCTAGTGTGACTTACTTTAATAGAACAACTAATAATTGGTTAAATATAAATTAAGTAGTAATGGTTGCGGCCATGCCCACCACGATGGCAACAGCTGGCTTCCCTATCAAGGACTAGTTGCGGCCACGGCCACGATCGAGCAGGTGGCGCGCTCGTCCCAGGTCGGCCATGCAACCGCATCGATGGGGGCGAGGCGGTGAAAGTGTAACTAATTCCTGGGTGGTTTTGGTAATTAATAACAACATATAAGTCATTGATCTAATACTCATTGATAATAGTCAGAGAAGATCCATGATTGGCATGACAAGGACTAGTGATTGTGAACCCCTCAAAATGCTAAGAACAAGAATTGGCAAAGCTCCAAGACTCTAGATTTTGATCATGACTCAATTGTTCAAGTGCTTGGTGATATTGCTCCAAAAATCCTCAAACAATTCTCCACATCACATATGTCCAAAACCCTAAAGTATCATCTCGGTCCCATAGAAATTCTTCCTCCCAGACTCACCGAGTTGATCACATACACTTCCTAAGCCAAACCCTAGCATTTCGGTTCTACCGATATGGATCTCGATCTCACCGAGATGGCGTGACCAAGTTTCTGTAGTGAAGTTGATTCATTTTGAAATTATCGAGATGAAACGATCGGTGATGGGAATATGCCCGAGAGGCAATAATAAAATGGTTATTATTATATTTCCTTAATCATGATAAAGGTTTATTATTCACGCTAGAATTGTATTGACCGGAAACTTAAATACATGTGTTGATACATAAACAAATACCGTGTCCCTAGTGAGCCTCTACTAGACTAGCTCGTTGATCAAAGATGGTTAAGGTTTCCTAACCATAGACATGTGTTGTCACTTGAGGACGGGATCACATCATTAGGAGAATGATGTGATGGACAAGACCCATCGATTAGCTTATATGATCGTTCAGTTTATTGCTACTACTTTCTTAATGCCAAATACATGTTTCTTCGACCATGAGATCATGCAACTCCCGGATACCGGAGGAATACCTTGTGTGCTATCAAACGTCACAAGTAACTGAGTGATCATAAGGATGCTCTACATGTATCTCCGAAGGTGTCTGTTGAGTTGGCGTGAATCAAGATTGGGATTTGTCACTCCGTGTATCGGAGAGGTATCTCTGGACCCTCTCAGTAATACACATCATAAGAAGCTTACAAGCAAAGTGACTAAGGAGTTAGTTGCAAGATGATGTATTACCGGACAAGTAAAGAGACTTAAAAAGGGAGGCCAAGGAAGAAGAAGGAGGAGGGGAAAGATGGCTCTCCCCTCTCCCTCTCCTCTCTCCCACCTGCCCACACCTCACACCTCTCAACCATGGTGAATTTTGATCTTGCTGATCATGGAAGGCCTTCTACATTGGGATTTCTCCCCCGGCCTTGCGGTCGCGGCCCAGGTGCGTCATCGCTTTGGATCTACCGTTCACTTCTCCCCCTCTGGCTCGAACAAAGAATTTTTCTTGGTGGTGCATTTCTCTTCTGCCAGCTTTCCGCTCAATGAAGACTCGGTTGCCATTGCCCTACAATGTTGTATTGGAGGGGTACCTTCTGGTCTTAATGTGACACATCTTTCGGGACGAAGATTTCATTTTTCAGTGGCTTCCAATAAAGTCGGTCACTTCATCTATGGTCTCAAAGATCGTGTTTGGCCGGATTTTGTCTGTCATTTTAGTCTTTTCCGCCAGAGCTACATTGGTGCATCGTCCATGGATTCATCCTGGCACCTGGATTCTCATATTCCTGAGGTGGCGGCGCGTTCTCCTGTTGCGATCAAGTCTAAGTACAAGTTCACAAAGCAGCATCCCAATGACTTGAGTGCATCACAACAGGTTCTATCAAAGTTTGGTTTTTTGAAGGATAAGGGGGCCGATCTTGGGAAGTCGCCGGAAGGCTCATCGCCGGCGTCTCTTTTTCCAACTCCGGCAGTGCCGAGCCCGACAGTCAACCCCCCTACAATTGCGGGCATTAACCAACCTTCCATGAACTCTGGCATCATCTTTTGTAGTCTCCAGCCGGCAATTATTACAGGAGTTAATACCATTAACTACAAATTCGAAGGCTGTCGGTTTAAGGAGCAGGCTTGGACCAACATTCCAAATTTTATGCTGCCGCATATTCTTGATCAACGTCATTTTGGGTATTCTGATTCACGTATTGCAGCTATCTGGTCTCTGGCATCGATCCCTCGTTCGGAATATATTTATGGCAAGCTGAATTTGTGCTCCAATTGTAAATTGATGGGCCACCTTGCTTCTGTTTGTCCTGATATTAATTGCTCGGTATGTCTCACTGACATTTGCAGCTGCCCCCCGCCTACTACTCAGGTTAATTCTAGTAAGCCCACTAAGGTGATCGACCCTGGGCCGCGTTCGAGTCCACGAGTATGTACTACATGTGGCTCCTCCAACCATCTTTTTTCCCAATGCCCGGCCTATCTCAAATGTGACACTTGCTTCTTTCTGGGCCACACGAGGCACAACTGCCTAGATACTAAAGCTAAATACTATTTTTGGAGGCCCAAGACTGCGCAGGATTTAGTTCCTCCTTTCTCTGGGGTAACAAATAATATTTATCACTCTTCGAAAGGCAAGAATCCTATTGATCCTATTTTTAACGCGGACTCATTACAATGCCTACCTTCTACTAGTCGCTTTGCCATGCCCATCTTGGGAAACGAGAGGCTAATTGATTTTGGTCCTGTCAAATCCGGGTCTGCACGGATTCCTTCCTCTCGTTCGCAATTACCGCAGGCACGTATTTTGTGCCCCACCGTTCAACCCAAGCCATCATCGACCGTCCATGACAATCTGTGTGGTTCGGTGGGACACGTGGCTTCATCCTGTGGACAGCGGCAGCGTTCCTGCAACGCATCTTGGTTGCCCAAACCATCCATACCCCCTGCCGATACGCATTCCGCCTCGCCTGCTATGCCTCCTCCTACGCACACCCTGCTCTGCTCTCCGCCACCAACAATGGCGAACTTCCCTGTCAATGTCGTCCCCTACCTCCCGCAGGGCATGATAGTGGAGCTCGGCCCACCCGATCGGAAGGTGCGTGCTGATATGGTGGTTAGCATTGTGCCTCCTCTGCGGCACGATTTCTTGGCCATTGCTGAGGCCAACAGGTTCATCCCGCAGCATCAGAAAGCTGCCCTCCGAGATACAATCCAAGGTTTGCTCCATGAATCCCATTACTTCCCCACTGAAGTTGAAGATCACCCCTTAGGGATTGGTATTTTTGGATTCGAGGATTCCCTAGTACGTGACTCTGTTGTGGGGACTACTTTTGAACTAGATGAGCTGCAAGCCGATGAACACACTGTTATATCCTTTGTACCTCATGATGCTGCTCTGAATATGAGAATCACCTCTTTCGGCCCGGAGATTTGGATTTTGTATGTAGGCTATCCTTACGATTATCAAATGCAGCATTACATACATAAGTCAGTGGATAGCTTTGGCACTCTGCTTGAATGGCACAACCCTAGGGGCGACAGGCGACTTGTTCTGTTAAAGGCAAGGGTTATTCATCTCCGCTTAGTCCCTAAGAGTATCATCATGAGGCAGATTGGTGGTGCCCGTCATTGCTGGACTGTTGCTGTGACTATGTTGTGTAGTTCTGACTAGAATGCACACTTACCTGAAGTTCCACCTACTGGCGAGGATCCTCCTCCTGAGGATGGTGTCCCTCATCCTCTCTTTGGTGAGGGCCTGACTGCGGAGCAGATATATCAAGCACAACTTCACAATTGGATGGCCCAGAATGTGGCTGCGGATCATGATCTGCACCAGGCTAATCAGGCTAATGGTGATGTGGTTGTTGATCAACAGGTTCAGTTTCAAGCTAATTGGGGAGCCTGGCCAGCACCTCCTCCTCCCGCTGTGTACAACTTTCAAGCTTGGTTGGCTGCTGAAGGGTTGCAGGTTGCTGATGGAATTGTCCCTGAAAACAATCTTCTCGACAGCCCTGCTACAGCTTGGAATGACTCCATTTCCTGGAGTAGCAGTTCTGAATCTTCTATTAATTCTGATGGACTGGTTCTTGTGCCTGTCAACATCCTCAACAACCTTTGGCGAAATAATTTCGACAGCTCTGCTAGCACTTCCATGGTTCCTCTCCTGCAGTCGACAGACAGTCTTAGTATTGATCTATCTTTGAACAACTCTGGTATGCATCTGTCTTTGTCTAACAATGGAAATATGGTGGCCACAATGTTATTCCACTCCTCTAGGCCGGCGAGGCAAATCAATGACTATCTCCTTCAGGCTATCAGACCGATTATGGCTACGTTTGGCCCTTGGAGCTCTGGGCTGGGCTTCAGGGATTCTCTGAAGGTTCATGTTGAGGTCCATCGCAGCAATGATTCATTTGTGATTTCCGCTGGGCATCAGATCACCACGAGCAATGACGAATGCCTCTCTGTGGTTCACTCCTGGACTGTTCCCTCTGATGACTCGGCTATGCTTCAGGCAAACTATTCCCTCTCTTTGCCTCTTACCGAGGGGCCCCAGAGTGTGATCGGTGCCTCCTTGCACCGTGGTAAAGTGCAGGCACCAGAATGTGAGGTCTCTCTCCGTCGTAGTGCCATATCGAATAAATATGATGGATTTCGGGTGCATGCTCTGGCTGATACTAAGAAGAAGGTGTCCAAAGTGAAGCCGCGTCACACGCCTGCTGCGCACTCCTCGGTGATCATCACAGAGCTGGATAGTGCTGACTCTCCAGAGATTCCACCCCCAACTCCTATTCAGATTATCCAATAGGTGGGCATCCTCAAATGCGCAGTCCCAGCCGAGGAACTCACTGAAGCTGCCCTCTTGGAGTCCGCCGTTGCGGGTCCTTTGTCTTCGACCTAATCTTCGGGTTTATTTGCTCAAATGGGTCTTTTGGTTAATTGGAATGTGCTCTGTTGGAACATTTGTGGGTTAAACTCTGGGGATAAACAATTAACTCTTTCTAATGCTATCAATGCTAGTGGTTGTTCGGTTTTATGCTTGCAAGAAACTAAGAAGCCTATGATCGATCATGCGTTTATCAAATCTTGTTGTCCCCGTCGTTTTGACCAATTTTCCTTTGTTCCTTCGAATGGGGCCTCAGGTGGCATTGCTACTATTTGGAATAGTTCGGTTTTCACTGGCTCGGTCATAGCTTCTGAAGATTTTGCTCTGGTGATTAAGTTTCAGTCCACACAATCATCTCAGTCTTGGACGTTAGTGAACATTTATGGCCCATGTCAAGGTGAAACTCGAACTAATTACACTAATTGGCTTTTCTCTTTGAACATCCCTGCCAACGAGGATTGGCTTCTCCTCGGGGACTTTAATTATATCCGTAGCCCCGACAATCGTAATAAGCTCAGCGGAAGCATTAATGACATGATCACGTTCAACGATTTCATATGTACGCAATGTCTTGTTGAACTGCCAATTAAAGACCGCTCTTTTACTTGGAGTAATATGCAGCAGGATCCACTTTTTTAACAACTAGATTGGTTTTTCACCTCTTGCAACTGGACGGGTTCTTACCCTAACACAATTGTTAAACCATTGGGTAAGCCAGTATCTGACCACATCCCGTGCGTAGTCACAATTGAAACCTCGATCCCAAGGAGCAAACTCTTTCGCTTCGAATCCTTTTGGATACATCACCCGAGCTTCATGGATATTGTGCAGTCAGCTTGGGATAAGCCAGTACGTTCTACCAATAGTGCAACTATTCTTTGCAGAAAATTCAAGCACTTACGGTACTGTCTGAAAAAATGGAGTAAGAACATTTCCCGCCTCTCTATTGCAATTGGAAACTCCAACAAAACTCTTGCGCACCTGGACAAGATCGAAAACAGAAGGCAATTGACCATTCCAGAGGCAAACTTTAGGAAAATTCTCAAAGCCCACATTCTGCGGTTACTTTCTTACCAAAGAGAGTATTGGAGGAAACGATGCACAATTCGATGGGTACGTTTTGGTGATGAGAATTCCAAGTTCTTCCAAGAAATGGCTTCCGAACGATACAGAAGAAACAATATTGCCTCTCTAACCTTACCTGATGGAACTGTAGTTGATGATCATGCAAGCAAGGAATCAGTCATTTATCACTCCTTCAAAGAACGACTTGGGACCTCGTCTAAACATGATACGAAATTCAATCTTCCCTCCATCATCAAGCGAATTGAGGGATTGGACGACCTAACTGTACCTTTTACTCGACAAGAGATTGATCTAGTCATCAAAGAAATGTCGGCGGATAGGGCACCGGGTCCGGATGGGTTCAACGGAGCATTCCTCAAATCTTGTTGGCATATAATTAAGGAGGACTTTTATGCTCTCTGTGATCAGTTTTTCGAGGGTGGCCTTAATCTGGAGAGCATTAACGATGGATTAATCACTCTCATTCCCAAAGTTGCTGCACCTCAAGGAGTTAATGACTTCCGACCGATTACTCTGTTAAATTGATGTCTCAAAGTCATTACAAAACTCCTCACCAATCGGCTTCAAAAAATCATTCTGAAAATTATACACCATAACCAGTATGGGTTTTTGAAAAAGAGGTCCATCCAGGATTGCCTTGCATGGGCGTTTGAGTACATCTACCAATGCCAAGCTTCTAAAAATCCAATAGTTATCCTCAAACTGGACTTTGCAAAAGC
The DNA here is from genome assembly GCF_018294505.1 of Triticum aestivum. NCBI lineage: Eukaryota > Viridiplantae > Streptophyta > Magnoliopsida > Poales > Poaceae > Triticum > Triticum aestivum. Next base: position 190,320,674 of record NC_057804.1, read on the forward strand.
GTTTGACACCATTGATCATGAGGCTATGTTGGATATTATGAAGCATGTGGGCTTCAATGACAAATGGTTGGGGTGGATCAAAACAATTTTCTCATCGGCCAAATCTTCTGTTCTACTTAATGGCATCCCGGGAAAACAATTTAATTGCGTCTGTGGCGTACGACAGGGTGATCCGTTGTCCCCCTTAATCTTTGTCTTGGCGGCAGATTTATTGCAAGCTGCGATTAATGACTCCTTTCGAAGGAATGAACTACACTTGCCCTTCAACCGTCCCAACCAATCGGACTACCCAGTGATCCAATACGCGGACGACACTATCATTTTGTTACCGGCGTGTCAATACCAAGCGACTCTTGTCAAAAACATACTCACCGGTTATGCCACGTTTGTTGGACTAAAGATCAACTTTCACAAGTCAACCCTGGTGCCAATGAATTGCGACGCTGCAACTGCCCAACATATTGCACAAATTTTCGGCTGCATAATGGGGAAGCTCCCTTTTACCTATCTTGGATTGCCAATGGGCACGACAAAACCTTCTGTACAAGATCTCATGCCTTTGGTTTGTGGCGTTCAACGAAGACTCTCTGCAACTTTATCAATGATCTCCTATGGAGGGAAACTATCGCTTCTCAACTCGGTCATCACTTCACTCATCATCTTTGCACTCTGCACCCTTAAACTGCCACAAAAGATTATTGATTTACTTGATAAAATTAGAAGGCAATGTCTTTGGACTAAGAAGACTGATGATGGGGACAAGTGCAACTCTTTGGCCTCATGGCAGATGGTTTGCAGACCCAAGGAATGTGGAGGACTTGGGGTGCTTGACCTACAAACTCAAAGTGATGCTTTGCTCATGAAATACCTACACAAGTTCTACAACCATTGGGATCTACCGTGGGTTGATTTAATTTGGTCCACATACTACACTGACAAAATCCCACATGCCTCAGACCCTTGTGGCTCTTTCTGGTGGAAAGATTTGCTCAAACTTACCCTATCTATCGAGGCATCTCGCATGTGATCGTTCGCAGAGGAGATACTGCGCTTATGTGGAAAGACCTCTGGCTGGATGAGGTCCTCAATCATTCACATCCGTGTGCGTTCTCTTATACCAAAAATGAAGATATTTCGGTCCGGGACTTCCTTGGCAGCACCAACCTCAGCGAAACCTTCCACCTCCCCCTTTCCATGCAAGCTTACAATGAACTGCGAGATATCCAGGAGATCACACTACATGTTGGCAATGATGCAGAAGAGGGCGTAGACGCTTGGGTCTATGAGTGGGGATCCGCGATTTACACAGCAAAAAGGTACTACAAGTTCTACTTTTGAGAGGTCACTGCACACGATAGTTATAAATGGCTCTGGAAATCTTCGGCCACAATGAAAATAAAGGTTTTTGGTTGGCTACTGCTATCTGATCGCCTGAATACCAGAAACATGCTTAAGAGACGTCATTATAACATTGGAGACAATCACGGTTGCATCTTGTGTGGCAGTACGGAGGAAGAAACAGTCGAGCACATGATTTTTACGTGTCATTTCAGTTCAATTTGTTGGGATACTTTGAACATCCACTGGACAACTAATGGAGATCGTCTCAATTGGATCAAAGAAGCAAAGACAACATGGGACAACCCGATGTTCATGGAGATTTTCCTATACGCCTCCTGGAGTCTATGGAAAGAAAGAAATAACAAACACTTCCGAAGGATTAACCTCACGCTAGGTTCATGGGCAAGAAGATTCATAGAGGATTTCTCTCTACTCAGACATAGATCCAAAGAGAAGCACAGAGCATTTATTTGCTCTTTTGCCCAATCCTTTGTTGTACCATAACCTTGTATTCTCCTTGGTTTCCCATTTCTAGCTTAGTTTGTCAATGGCTATGGATGTAAGGTTATGACCTTGTAAGAACCTTTTTTGATACTTTAATATACACAGTAGGAGCCTCTCCTACTATTTTAGCTGTAAAAAAAAAGTAAAGAGACTTGCCGATAACAGGATTGAACTAGGTATGAAGATACCGACGGTCGAATCTCGAGCAAGTAACATACGGACAAACAAAGGGAACTATGTATGTTGTCATAAAGGTTTGACCGATAAAGATCTTCGTAGAATATGTAGGAACCAATATGGGCATCTAGGTCCCGCTATTGGTTATTGACCATAGAGGTGTCTCGGTCATGTCTACATCAGTCTCGAACCCGTAGGGACCGCACGCTTAACATTCGTTGAGGATATAGTATTATACGAGTTATGTGAGTTGGTGACCGAATGTTGTTTGGAGTCCCAGATGAGATCACGGACATGACGAGGAGCTCTGGAATGGTCCGGAGGTAAAGATTGATATATAGGACGATGATATTCGGTCACCGGAAAGGTTTCTGAAAGAACCGGTATTTATCGGAGTGGCAGAAGGGGTTCCCGGGGGCCACCGGTAAGAGGTGGGCCTTATTGGCCTAAGAGGGGAGCACACAAGCCCACAAGGGGGCTGGCGCACCCCTCCACCCCTGCCCACGTGCCAAAGGAGGGAGGGAAAGGAAAGGAAAGGAGGAGGCGCCCTAAGGCAGCCAACCCCCATTTCCTTCCCCCCATGTCCAAATATGGAAGGGGGGCGCGGCCAGGGCAGGCGCCCTAGGGCAGCCGCCGGCCACTTGGGGGCGCCCTAGGACTGTCTTCCCTCCCCCTCCACCTATATATATGTGAGGAGGGAGAGGGGCAACACACCCCATGATTTCCTATCCGTGTGTGGCGCCCCTCTCCCTCTAGTTCATCCTCGATCATATTTTCGTAGTACTCGGTGAAGCCCTGTGGAGATAGTTGCATCACCACCGTCACCACACCGCCGTGCTACCGGAACTCATCCACTACTTTACCCGTCTTGCTGGATCAAGAAGGCGAGGACGTCATCGAGCTGAACGTGTGCTGAACGCAGAGGTGTCGTACGTTCGGTACTTGATCGAGCGGATCATGAAGGTGCACGACTACATCAACCGCATTGATAAACGCTTCCTCTTAACGGTCTACGAGGGTACAAAGACACACTCTCCCCTCTCGTAGCTATACATCTCCATGGATAGATCTTACGTGTGCATAGAAAAAGAATTGTTTTCCATGCAACGTTCCCCAACAGTGGTATCAGAGTCAGGTCTATGCGTATATCATATGCACAAGTAGAACATAAAGAGTTGTGGGCGGTGAGGTTCATACTGCTTACCACCAATGTCTTATTTTGATTTGGCGGCATTGTGGGATGAAGCGGCCCGGACCAACCTTACATGTCCATGCACATGAGACCGGTTCCACCAACTTACATGCAACTTGTTTTGCATAAAGGTGGCTGGCGGGTGTCTGTTTCTCCTACTTAGTTGAATTGAATTTGTCTATGGCCGGTCCTTTAAGAAGGTTAAAACAACAAACTTGATAATCACCGTTGTGGTTTTGTGTAGGTAAGAACGGTTCTTGCTAGTTGCCGGTAGCAGCGACGTAAAACTTGCAACAACAAAGTAGAGGATGTCTAACTTGTTACTGTAGGGTATGTTGTGATGTGATATGGTAATACGTGATGTGATATACGTTATTGTATGAGATGATCATGTTTTGTAATATCAACAACCGGCAGGAGCTGATATGTCTCCAATGTATCAATAATTTTTGATTGTTCCATGATATTATATTATTTGTTTTGGATGTTTTATATGCATTAATATGCTATTTTATATCATTTTTTGGGACTAACCTATTAACCTAGTGCCTAGTGCCAGTTGCTATTTTTTCCTTGTTTTGGCTTTTTTAGAAAGGAATATCAAACGGAGTCCAAACGGAATAAAACGTTTGCGATGATTTTTCTTGGACCACAAGACACCCACATAGCTTGGAGAGGGGGCCAGAGGAGTCCTGAGGAGCCCACAAGCCCTCAGGGCGTGCCCCCTGGCTTGTGGCCCCCTCGGAAGTCCCCCAACCCTAATCTTTGCACTATAAATTCCCAAATATTCCCAAATCATCAGAAGCATCTACCAAAATACTTTTCCGCCGCCGCAAGCCTCTGTTCCCGTGAGATCCCATCTTGGGGCCTTTTTCGGTGATCTACCAGAGGGGGATTCGATCATGGAGGGCCTCTACATCAACCTTGCCGCCCTACCGATGATGCCTGAGTAGTTTACCACAGATTTACGGGTCCATAGCTAGTTGCTAGATGGCTTCTTCTCTCTCTTTGATCTTCAATACAATGTATCCTCGATGTTGTTGGAGTTCTATCTGATGTAATACTATTTTTGCGGTGTGTTTGTTGAGATCCAATGAATTGTGGATTTATGATCCGATTATCTATGAATATTATTTGAGTCTTATTTGAACTCTTTTATACATGATTAAGATATCTTTGTATTTCTCTTCAAACTATCGATTTGGTTTGGCCAACTAGATTGGTTTTTCTTGCAATGGGAGAGGTGCTTAATTTTGGGTTCAATCTTGCGGTGTCCTCACCTAGTGACATAGTAGGGGTAGAAGGCACGTATTGTATTGTTGCCATCAAGGATAAAAAGATGGGGTTTACATCATATTGCTTGAGTTTATCCCTCTACATCATGTCATCTTACTTAAGGCGTTACTCTGTTCTTATGACCTTAGTACTCTAGATGCATGCTGGATAGCGGTCGATGTGTGGAGTAATAGTAGTAGATGCAGGCAGGAGTCGGTCTACTTATCACGGACGTGATGCCTATATTCATGATCATTGCCTTAGATATCGTCATAAATTTGCACTTTTCTATCAATTGCTCTACCCACCGTATGCTTTCTTCAAGAGAGAGGCCTCTAGTGAAACCTATGGCCCCTGGTTCTATTTTCCATCATATATTTTCAGATCTGTAAACCAAAAACCCAAAAATACCTTGCTGAGTTTTATTTACTTTTACTTTGTTTTAGGTTTTAGTAATCTTTTATATCCATCTCTATCATATCTCATCCTTGCAAGTGACCGTGAAGGGATTGACAATCCCTTTATCGCATTGGGTGCAAGTGTTTGATTGTTTGTGCAGGTGCCTAGATTGGAGACTTGCTTGTACCTCCTACTGGATTGATACCTTGGTTCTCAAACTGAGGGAAATACTTATCTCTACTTTGCTGCATCACCCTTTCCTCTTTAAGGAAAAAACCAACACAAGCTCAAGAAGTAGCAGGAAGAATTTCTGGCACCATTGCCGGGGAGGTTCTACATCAAGCCTACCAAGTACCTATCATAAACTCTCATCTCTTGCATTACATTATTTGCCATTTGCCTCTCGTTTTCCTTTCCCCCACTTCTAAATGTTTTCAGAAAAACACAAAAATATTTGCCTTTTTATTCGCCCTCTTTCCGTTCGTCTCTCGTTATGCCTTTTTGCTTGTTTGCTATTTCTGCTTGTGTTGCCACGTGCCTTCTATTTGCTTGCATCTTTGCTTGCTAAAAATCTATTGATATGGATCCACTTAAAGTTTTCTACTCGGATCATCTTAGATCCATATGTGCTCGTGCTAAAACCCCAACTAGTTTAGTTGAGGGAAAATTATTAGATGAGCATGTTCATTTTGTGCGTCATCATTTGTTTGAAAAAGGGGGACTCTTATGGAATCAAATAAATTGTTTGCTATGCTATGCTTTGAATCTATGTGAAATTTATGATTTTACTTGTTGCTTTGAGAACCCTAAAAAACACCTTCCCTACCTATGTGAGTTTAATGATAATGAAATCTTATCTTCTTATGCCAAAGGTGTTTACAGTTACTATGATGTCGAACAAATTAAAGAATTTGTTGCTTTTAAGGGTGCTTATGAAGTTGCTTCTTTGATTGAAAAGTATGATATTACTCTCTACAAATCTATTTTTTTATATACTTAAATATTGCTATGAAAACTATGTTTCTGATGCCCATGTTAAAGAATTTATTGAGAGAATGTCCGTTGCTTTGGAAGAAAATAATGATATGCATGAATCTATAGATAATTATGATTCAGTTGTTTGTATTGAAATACCCCTTGATGAACATGATGCTTGCTATTCTTATGGCCATGATGCCTATATTAATTATGCTTATGGATAAGAACTTACTATAGTTCTTTATGTTAAACATGAAATTATTGCTATTGCACCCACACTTGATAGTTCCTTCAATAAAAAGCATGATTGCAATGATGTTATTATAAATTCTATTAATCTCAGTTGTGCTAATAATATGCAAAACCCTAAGCTTGGGGATGATAATTTTGCTATGTCCACTACTTATTGCAATGATCATGATTGGGGTGATTCTTCTTATGATCTTGAAAATTTATTTAAGTCCCATGACGAATATGTTTGCAATAATATTAGAAGTGGGTTTCGAAGAGCGTCAACTATAGCTAAAAGTGATCCCACATATTTAAAGAGTGATTAATCTTATGAAATTTTTGATAAAAGTGGGCTTGGAGAGGTCATGACTTTAGTTGATGATAATCCCACTATATTGGAAGAGTGTCAACTTTGCATGTACGAGGATCGTGTAGAGAATATCTTATGTGATAGCTATATTGTTGAATTTGAATATGATCCCACATTCAATTATTATGAGAGAGGGAAATGTGGTTGTAGAAATTTGCATGTTACTAAATTACCTCTCTTCATGTTTAAATTGTCAAAATTTTATTCTTCTTCCTTGCATATGCTAGTTTTTGCTTGCGTTGATAATTTGTTTGCTTATAAAATGCCTATGGATACGAAGTATATTAGACTTAGATGTGTTTATTACATGTTTTATGATGCTCTCTTTGTGCTTCAATTCTTGTCTTTCATGTGAGCATCATTGAAATCTCAATGCCTAGCTAAAAGGCTAAGCAAAGTGCTTCTTGGGAGACAACCCAATTTTTTTCTTTCATGTTTTTAGATAAATATATCATCTTGACTCTGGTTAGATGTGTTTTATGTTTCAATCAGTGTTTTAGCCAAGTAAGACCTTTGGGATGACCTATGGTGATGGATCTTTTGCGCCCGTTGCTAGAATTTTAACAATCACATAAGCGTATTGTGGTTCTAATTTTTTTACACAAGATTGATATGAAAATTTCCTAGTTTTCCTAATTTTTCAGAATTTTTGGAGTTACATAAGTATACGAAGTTTCCTGATTACTACAGACTATTCTGTTTTAGACAGATTCTGTTTTTGTTGTGTTGTTTACTTATTTTGATGAATCTATGGTTAGTATCGGGGGGTATGAACCATGGAGAAGTTGGAATACAATAGATATAAAACCATATTAAATTTAAAATGATTTCACAATAGTGCCTAAGTGGTGATTTGCTTTTCTTATACTAATGGATCTTACAAGTTTTTTGTTGAGTTTTGTGTTATGAAGTTTTCAAGTTTTGGGTAAAGATTTGATGGACAACGGAATAAGGAGTGGCAAGAGCCTAAGCTTGGGGATTCCCAAGGCACCTCAAGGTAATATTCAAGGACAACCAAGCATCTAAGCTTGGGGATGCCCCGGATGGCATCCCCGGCCTCTTTCGTCTTCAATCCATCGATAAATTTACTTGAGGTTATATTTTTATTCACCACATGATATGTGCTTTGCTTGGAGCGTCTTGTATGATATGAATCTTTGATTTTTAGTTTGACACAATCATCCTTTCTGTACACCCCTTTTGAGAGGGACACGCATTAATCGCAAAGTTATTAGAATACTCTATATGCTTCACTTATATCTTTTGAGCTAGGTAATTTGCTCTAGTACTTCACTTATATCTTTTTAGAGCACGTCGTGGTTTTATTTAATAAAATTTGATGAACTCTCATGCTTCACTTATATTATTTTGAGAGTCTTTAAACAGCATGGTAATTTGCTTAGGTTATGAATTTAGTCCTAATGATGGGCATCCAAAAGGGATATAATAAAAAAATTCATATAAAGAGCATTGAATATATGAGAAGTTTGGTTCCTTACATTTGTTTTGAGATATAAAGATGGTGATATTAGAGTCAGGCTAGTGAGTAATTGTGGATTGGTAGAAATACTTGTGTTAAAGTTTGTGATTCCCGTAGTATGCATGTAAGGTGAACCGTTACTTGATGAAGTCGGAGCATGATTTATTTTTTGATTGCCATCCTTTTTGCGGAGGTCGAGATCGCGCGATTGTTAAATCCTACCAACCCTTCCCTAGGAGCATGCGTATTAGTACTTTCTTTCAATGGCTAATAGACTTTTGCAATAACTATGTGAGTTTTCTATGACTAATGTTGAGTCCATGGATTATACGCACTCTCACCCTTCCACCATTGCTAGCCTCTCTAGTCCCGCGTATTTTTCACCAGTGCATTAAACCCACCATATATCTTCCTCAAAACAGCCAGCATACCTACCTATTATGGCATTCCCATAGCCATTCCGGGATATATTGCCATGCAACTTCCACCGTTCTGTTTATTATGACACACACCATCATTGTCATATTGTTCTCATATGCATGAGGCATTCATATAGAGTCATATTTTTGTTCTAGCATTGAGTTGTAATTCTTGAGTTGTAAGTAAATAAAAGTGTGATGATCATCATTATTAGAGCATTGTCCCATGTGAGGAAAGGATGATGGAAGCTATGATCCCCTCACAAGTTGGGATGAGTCTACGGACTTTAAAGAAAATAACAGAGGCCAAAGAAGCCCAAATAGAAAAAGGGCCAAAGAAGCCCAAACAAAAATAAAAAAAGGAAGAAAAAAAAGAAAAGAAAAAGAGAAAAAAGAGAGAAAAATGAGAGAAGGGGTAATGTTACTATCCTTTTTCCACACTTATACTTCAAAGTAGCACCATGATCTTCATGATAGAGAGTCTCCTATTTTGTCACTTTCATATACTGTGGGAATTTTTCATTATATAACTTGGTATGGCATGGACTAGAGATGTGGACCCCTCAAAATGCTAAGGACACATATTGGCAACAAGCTCAAGACTCTACATTTTCTTTTTAGTGATCCAAGATCACATTGCGTCCATAGGAAAGCCAATACTATTAAAAGGGGATGAGGTGTTGCTTAATGGGTTACTTGCTCAAAATGCTTAGTGATATGCTCCAAAACCCTCAACCACTATCTCATATCCACATATGTCCTAAACCTAAAAGTCAAACTCGGCCCCACCAATTTGATATATCTGGCGCCACCGAGTTCATTTGACATAGCCACTGCCACAAACACTAATCAGTTCGGTTTCACCGATAGGGATCTCGGTCTCACCGAGATGGGATTGCAACTTCTCTATTTCCCTTCATAAAGTTTCGGTCTCACCAAAATGAGCGATCGGTCCCACCGAGTTTGCAATGCAACTTCACTATTTCCTTTTCGTAACGTCACCGAAATGAGCAAATCGGTCCCACCGAGTTTGCCTGACCAACTCTCTATGAGCCTATTACTGAAATTGGTCCCACCGAATTCATGTAATCGGTCTCACCGAGATTACTTTATGCCCTAACCCTAGCGCATCGGTCCCACCGAATTGATTGTATCGGTCCCACCGAAAATCCTAATGTTCATATTTTTACCTAAATCGGTCTGACCGAGTTTTACCATTTGGTCTCACCGAGTTTGGGAATCTGTGTGTAACGGTTAGATTTTGTGTGGAGGCTATATATACCCCTCCACCCATTCTTCATTCATGGAGAGATCCATCAGAACGTGCCTACACTTCCACCATTCATTTTTTGAGAGAGAACCACCTACTCATGTGTTGAGACCAAGGCATTCCATTCCAACCACAAGAATCTTGATCTCCAGCCTTCCACAAGTTGCTTTCCACTCAAATCATCTTTCCACCATAGCCAAATCTGTGTGAGAGAGAGTTGAGTGTTGGGGAGACTATCATTTGAAGCACAAGATCAAGGAGTTCATCATCAACACACCATCTATTACCTTTTGGAGAGTGGTGTCTCCTAGATTGGTTAGGTGTCACTTGGGAGCCCGTCAAGATTGTGGAGTTGAACCAAGGAGTTTGTAAGGGCACGGAGATCGCCTACTTCGTCAAGATCTACCCAAGTGAGGAAATTCCTTCGTGGGCAATGGCCATGGTGGGATAGGCAAGGTTGCTTCTTCGTGGACCCTTCATGGGTGGAGCCCTCCATGGAGTCGCGCAGCCGTTACCCTTCATGGGTTGAAGTCTCCATCAACGCGGATGTACGATAGCACCACCTATCGGAACCACGCCAAAAATCTCCGTGTCAACATTGCGTTTGCTCCCTCCAAACTCCTCCCATTTACTTTCTTGCAAGTTGCATGCTTTACTTTCCACTGCTCATATACTATTTGCATGCTTGCTTTAATTGTATTGTGATTGCTTGACTTGTGCTAAGTTGCTAAAATTTGCCAAGAATTAAAATTGGGAAAAGGTTAAGTTTTTATTTGGTCAAGTAGTCTAATCACCCCCTCTAGACATACTTCCGATCCTACAAGTGGTATCAGAGCTTTGGTTTCCATTTGTCTTGATTTCCATAGCTTTGGTGATCATAGCCTTGGTTTCACAACCTAGGAGAGTATGGCGTCTAGCGAGGGAAATTACCACCGTAGAGGTCCTTACTTTGATGGTACTAATTTTGCTAGTTGGAAGCATAAGATGAAAATGCATATTCTTGGACATAACCCCGCCGTTTGGGCTATTGTGTGTATTGGTTTGCAAGGTGAATTCTTTGATGGGAGAGAACCGAATCATGAAGCTACAACGGAAGAATTGAAGATGCTGCAATACAATGCTCAAGCTTGCGATATCCTCTTCAACAGAATGTGCCCTGAAGAATTCAACAAAATCAGCCATCTTGAGAATGCAAAGGAAATTTGGGATACTTTGATTGATATGCACGAAGGTGCCGACTCCATCAAGGAATCCAAGTTGGACGTGCTTCAAAGTCAACTTGACAAGTTCATAATGAAGGATGGTGAAGGTTTTGCTAAAATGTACTCTAGGCTTGCTCTCATCACAAATGAGATTGCCGGCTTAGGAAGTGAAGAGATGATCGACAAATTCATCATCAAAAATATCTTGAGAGCCTTGGATGGAAAATATGATACCGTGTGCACTTTGATCCAAATGATGCCAAACTACAAAGATCTCAAGCCAACGGAAGTCATTGGAATAATTGTTGCTCATGAGATGTCACTCAAGGATAAAGAAGAGCTCCACAAAAAGTCTAGTGGTGCTTACAAAGCCTCATGTGATGCTCCTACATCATCAAGTGAGAAACAAGCCTTCAATGAAGAATTTAGCTTAATGGTGAAGAACTTCAACAAATTCTACAAGAGTAGAAGCAAGGAAAGAAGTTCCAAGTCAAGGTCCTACAATGACAAAAGATCTTCTAGTCGTGAGCGAAACTGCTACAATTGTGGAAGACCCGAACACTACTCCAATGAGTGTCTGACTCCCTACAAAAGAAGAGAAGACTCACCAAAAAGGAGAAGCAAAAGGGAAGAATCACCTCCAATAGAGAGAAGGAGTAGAGATGCTCGTTATGAACGAAGAACCCCTCGAAGAAGCAAGGATTCGGAAAGGAAGGACAAGTCATCAAGGAGCTACACAAAACGAAGACATCAAGCTCATGTTGGTGAATGGGTATCCGGCTCCGACTCCGACCACCACTCCGAGAGAAGTTATCACTCCAACTCCGAATATACTCAAGATGAAGGTGTTGCCGGTCTAGCACTTGTGTCAACCAACTGCTATGACATATTTGATTCACCAAATGAGGGATTTGGAAGATGCTTCATGGCTAAAGGCCCCAAGGTAACATACCCCGAGTATGTTGATTTCAATAGTGATGAAGATGGCTTGCTAGGTGATGATGATATACTTGTTCCCAACTCTAGTGATGAATACTGTGATGAAAATGCTATTAATCATGCTAATCAAGATGAAACGAATGACAATGATAAGAAGGAGATTGATCGTCTAACTAAAGAACTAAACACTCTTAAGTTAGCTCATGAAACTACTTTAGAAGATCATCGAGAACTTTTAAAAACTCATGAGAAGCTATGCTTCGAGAAGCTCAATCTTGAGAAAGAACATGGGTTCTTAAAAGCCATTAATGATGATCTTCGGAAGAAAAGTTCTTCTTACGTTGCCAAGCGTTTACTCTTGTCTACTTACATGCCACAAGTAAAATCTAGAAACAACAAGAAGGAGTCTTCTTCTAGTAGTAACAATAATCATGCTAAATCCAATATTGTTACTTCTAGTAGTTCTCTTGATTCCACTAATGATTCTCTTAGCCAAGTTACACTTGAGCAAGAAAATAGCTTATTGAAGGGAATTATAGAGAAAGGTGTTTACAAGAGCCTTGTCGGAAGTAAGCAATTTGAGGAAATTGTATGCAAGCAAGGAAGGCATCAGAAGAATCAAGGCGTTGGTTTTGAAGAAAGTTCAATGCCAATGGAGTTGAGTGGGAAGAAGATCAATGCCCCAAGATGAAGTTTGTTCCTCAACTAGAGAAGTATGATCCCACTTCCTTCAAGAGGACACAAGCTCAAGATGATCTTCCACCACAAGAACAGAAGCTAAAAGGCAAGGACAAGCTTCAAGAGGAGATTGATGCATTTGAAGATGCTCCAAAGGCCTTGGTCAAGTGGGTTCCCAAGACTACATCAAGTTCTACTTCATCAAGTACATCTACAACCCCAAGGATTCCCATCAAGATGATGTGGATCCCGAAGAATAAGAACTAGAGAGTTCTTGAGGGTGACTCTGCCAACATACTTCAGTCATATTCATTTTGGCAAGGATAAGTGCAAAGAACTTCCACATCTTACACTAATTCAAGGAGTCACAAACCCTCTTGTTGGTAAGACAAGGGACAAGGTAATCTAATGCTTTCATGGACATCATCATGTGTGTGCTTAACTCAATGTCTATGGATATCCATGTTTGTTCCTTGTGGGACTAACCCATGTAGGTACTGAAGGTACAACTCACTCCAAAAGATTTCTCTGAATGATCTACATCAACAATGAGCATCCACATCTTCAACATCTACATGAAGTCATCATCGACAAAACCCAAGGTTAGTTCATCCCTCTTAGGGGGGATATCACATCTAGGGGGAGATTTACTCTAAAATTGAGCTAAAGCAACTCTAACGGTGTGAACACAACAATGCTTTATGTAAAAGTGGTAACCCCACTTGTGCTTAAACGATGAGTATGACCTATGATCAAATGTTCTCATTTGACTCCTAAATCAATATACTCATATATAGATGACCTAGTCATTGCCAATTGTTTGATAGATGCTAGAGTGATTGTGCATGCTTTGCCACATATTTCATTTGCCATTTGATTGTGCGAGCATGTTGATTGCATATTTTTCTCATTCAAGGACATCCATTTGTTTCTTTGATTGTTTGGCTCTTCTTCTTTTGCCAAATGGATGGACAAGAATGCCTAGGAACTTCCTCTAGCTATCTATGCTTTTCTCATCTCAAATTCTATTCATGCTACATCACAAAGTTTGAACAAGTCAAATTCGAACCCTCTGGGTGAGGAGCACTCGGAGTCACCGATTTGTCATAGACTTAAACTTCCAAAACCTCTTTGTGCATTTCGGTCTGACCGATTCATCCATTTTGTCAGGACCCCGACTCGATGTCACATCGATCTAGCTCGTAACACCTCATATCACTTTGCGGCCTCACGCACGGTATACCCACGGGTGTCGCCTTACCTTTGCCCGGGACCGTTTGCGCCTTTTGGCTCACGTATATGATAGTGTCGCTAGCATCCATATGATAAGGAGCCCGGGCTGACATGACTAGTCGTAAACCCAAAGTGGCACAGACTTACAGGGACAGGCATCCATGACCGAGCTTCGAACGTGTCGGTCATCAGCAAGTGGGTCCGGGCTGTAGTACTGGGCTAGCAGGACTCCGGTAAACCGGGCTGTAGCGGGCTAACAGGACTCCGGTACTCAATGCGTGACATTTCCCCGAAGGGACAGACACCGGAACAAAGAAGGACACATGCCGGCCAGCCTAAGTGTTCCGGAGCAGTAGCAAGCTACCATGGCTCAGTGGTAACACTAGGAGACATTTCCCGATAAGAGAGGCTACCAAGGATAAACAACTAGATAGTCAGATCCCACACATACCAAGCATTTCAATCATACACACAATATGCTCGATATGTGCAAATACAACAAGGCATCACAACATGACTCTATGACACAAGTACTTTATTTAAGGCTCAGGGAGCCATACATAATCATACACACAGGTACGGGTCACACGACCCATCATTCAAGTCATACAGTCATACAAACCAGCAGCGGAAGTAACTTGTCTGAGTACAGACAACTAGTAAAATAGAAGAGGCTTGGAAAGCCTAGCTATACTACGTGGTCCTTCACAAGCTCAGGATCACCACCTGGGCCTTAGCCTACTCATTGATGTCAACGTCTACGTAGAACCCATCAGAAGGGGTTGCAGCGTCTTCTGTAAAAATGTAAATTATAGCAACATGAGTACAAAGGTACTCAGCAAGACTTACATCAGATCCTACATACATGCATATTATCAAGAAGGGTTGGTGGAGTTATTGCAGCAAGCCAGCTTTGACTCTTGGCTAGGCTAACCTACGAGACTCCAACTTGAAATGGTTTTGCGCACACGAGTCCACTACTCACCAATTCAATACACTACCGAGGATCCACCTCCGTCTTCCTACGGAAGAGCCATCCGGCACTCACACTTATCTTGAGGCTTTTAGTAGTTTCCATTTACTTGTCTATGAACTGTATAGGCAACCAAGTAGTCCTTTACCGCGGACGCGGCTATTCGAATAGATCATGATAATCCTGCAGGGGTGTACTTCTTCATACATGTTTCCACCACTTAGCGTCTGCACACGACATGTGCTCGGCAGACTTCAAGCGAAAGCCGACGTGGGTGTAGACCACGACCTACCTAAACACTTAAGCCTCTAGTCCAGGTTTATCGCCTATCCAGGTTCCATCCGCAGGGAGTCCGGCCGAGGTTTCCCATACGGCCCCGAACGATGTGAACATGGTTCCCGAGATACCTAATGGGTATTCGGTACACCCGGCCACGTACCTACCGCATCACAGCCCACCCCTACGGTCAGCGCTGTCCACGGCCTCCAGTAGGCTACAAACACCAGAAACTACTTGCAACTCCTGGACAGAGAGCTAGGGTGAATAAGAAGTCGAGCGGGGTCATATTTCAGGGCCCAATGCATGGTAGTAGCTGTATATTAAATCACACATACAGATCTCAGTGCTTAAGGTCGGCTTCAATGAAACAACCCACCATGTACTCCTACATGGCCTCTCATCGATACCTTTACCAAATCGTGTTCACCACACCACTCTCACTATCGACATAATCATTTCACTCTAGCCATCACCCAGATGAACCAGACCTGACACGACTCTAAGCATAGCAGGCATAGCAAGGTAGGAACAACACATACATATGGCTCAATCAACTCCTACACATGCTAGTGGGTTTCATCTAGTTACTGTGGCAATGACAGGTCATGCAGAGGAAATGGGTTCAACTACCGTAGCACACAGCAGTTTGAAACGCGTTGTCTTAATGCAGTAAAAGAGAGCAGGAGCGAGAACATGGGATTGTATCGATATGATCAAATGGTTGGTTGCTTGCCTGATGGTTCGATGCACTGATACGATTCTTCGTTAGGGTAATCACGGTACTCCTCGGGGGCAGAACCTGCCGCAAAGAACACCGATGCACAACCATCACCAAACAATGTGCAACAATATGATGCATGCATGAAACATAGCAATATGAGTGTGTTGGGCTAATGCAACTAAGACCAGAAGGGTTTGAACCAATTTGAATCAAAGATTCAAATTTCAAACTCAAACATGGCCCTTTAAAGTGTTTTTCCTTGTTCTGCATTAAACATCAAGTTAACTTGTTTAATCATGCATGAAAATAGTACAGATGGATAGATTGGATTTTTCTGATCATTTTTCATATATAATTTGTCTGATTTGGAGTTACAGAATAAAAGTTATGAATTTTTGAAGTTTAAATTATATTCTGGAATTTCTTATATTAGATTAATTCCAGAAAATCAATTATTGCGTCAGCCTGACGTCAGTGTGACGTCAGCAGGTCAACGGAACACGTCCGGGTCAAACCTGACAGTGGGTCCCGCATGTCAGGGTGATTAAATTAATTAAAGTTTAATTAAAACTAAACCTGTTTAATTAACAGGGCTGGGCCCCACCTGTCATTGACTCAGGGGAGTCAACCAGGGCCCACCCGTGGTCAAACCCGGGTCGGCTGCACCGGCGTTTAGCCGCCGGCGAGCCCGACGCGGCGGCGGAAGTGGTTTTGGCCGTTTCGGCCACCAAATGGGTCGCGGAGACCACCGGAGTGGAGCTAAGGACGAGCCGCAGCTCTTGGTGGAGTCCGTTGGGGTCGGGGTGGCCGGAGTTGGCGCCGGCGATGACTTTGGCGGCCACCGGGGTTCGGCCGAAGACGAACTTGACGCTAGAGGGGTCGGTGAGGCTCGGGGAGTGGCTAGCTAGGTGCTAAGTGACACGGTGAGCATGAAGGACACCGTGGAGTGGTCGGAGGGTAACCGGGAGCATGTCGGCGACGAGCTCCACGGCGGTGGGTGCGGTTGAGCTCCGGGAGGTCGCTACACGGCTCGGGAGCAAGAACGGAAGGAAGGGGAAGATGGCTAAGCTCACAGTGAGTGCGACGAAGCCCTTGGTGTGGCCGGAGATGGACCGGAGCAACGACGGCGTTGAAGGGGATCTCCGGCGACGGCGGTTCGGGCGAGGTCGTTGCGGTGGACTCGGGCGTTGCGAGCGCTCGGGGCTCGGCTTGCTCGATGGAGTGGACAGCGGCGGAGCTCCTGGACACGATGAGAGGACGCACGGGTGGCGGGGAGCACGGCTACGACGAAGGCACGGCGATGGTGGCGTCGGCCATGGCGGGGGAGCGCGAGGGGGAGGAGCTGGAGAGGAGAGGGAGTGTCTGGGGGGTTCGGGGGAGCGAGGGAGGCCGGTCCACGACGTCACCGGGCGCGGGGAGCGGCGAGGCGGCGAGCAGGTGCGTGGCGCACGCTGCGGTCGCCGTCGGGCACCTGCCTGCCTGCCTGGCCGGCAAGCAGCTCGCTGGAGCGGCGCTGGGCTGGGCCGGCAGGTGGGCCGGGAGCAGGCGCCAGGTAGGCTTTTTCCATTTCTTTCTGTTTTCTGTTTTTTTAATACATCTGCAACTTTGTTGAATTAAATAAAATACTTAGGCTACTCCTAAAATCACCAAACTACTCCTGGTCCATAGTTGGATT
The DNA here is from genome assembly GCF_018294505.1 of Triticum aestivum. NCBI lineage: Eukaryota > Viridiplantae > Streptophyta > Magnoliopsida > Poales > Poaceae > Triticum > Triticum aestivum. The sequence continues at coordinate 190,338,010 of NC_057804.1, forward strand.
ATTTCCAACATGAAACATTTTAGTTTGGAGATATTTGAGCATTTAAATATTTTATATAATTTTAAATGCCCAAATTCAAATATTTATGATTTAATTCAAAAACCCTAAGATGGCCTAGGAAAATGTGCACCACTTTTGGCAGAGGTTCTGAACCAAGACAAAAATGATGGGCATTTTAGAAGGGCATTTCAGGTTCATTGAAAAAGTTTTTAGTAAACCCTAGTTGGTTTCAGAGGGGACTGGGGGTTCTGTCATCCCCATTTCAGGTTTCTGGTGAAGGAATAAACATGATGCAACACTCTAATGCATGACTAGCTAGGGTGTGACAACTCACCCCCACTCAAAAGAATCTCGTCCCGAGATTTGGGTTCCTCCGGGAAGAAGGCGGGATACTCGAGTCGAAGACGATCCTCCCTTTCCCAAGTTGCTTCATCCTCAGAATGGTGCGACCATTGTACTTTGAGAAACTTGATATTATGACATCGAGTGGTACGCTCGGCCTGATCGAGGATACGAATGGGGTACTCTCGATATGTAAGATTATCTTGGAGATCAAGCGTTTCGTAGTCCACTCCACGGATAGGATCCGAGAAGCAACGCCTTAGTTGAGAAACGTGGAAGACATCGTGGACTCTGGAGAGGTGCGGAGGTAGTTCCAACTGGTAGGCAACTTCTCCTCGTTTAGCGAGAATGCAAAAAGGTCCAATGTAACGAGGAGCCAATTTGCCTTTGATACCGAAACGATGGGTTCCCTTCAGAGGGTTAACCCGAAGGTAAGCCTTCTCGTCAACCTCGAAAGTCATAGCCTTATGTTTTCGGTCATATTGACTCTTTTGACGAGATTGGGCTGTTTTCAACTTTTCACGAACGATGCGAACTTGCTCTTCTGCTTCATGAATCATATCCGGGCCAAAGAATTGTCTTTCCCCGGTCTCTGACCAGTTAAGGGGTGTTCGACACCGTCGTCCATAGAGAATTTCAAAAGGGGCTTTACCCAAGCTAGATTGATAGCTGTTGTTGTAAGCAAATTCGGCAAATGGAAGGCATTTCTCCCACTCCATTCCGAAAGAGATAACAGAGGCTCGAAGCATGTCTTCTAGAATCTGGTTGACGCGTTCCACTTGACCACTCGACTGAGGGTGAAAAGCGGTGCTAAAGGAGAGACGGGTTCCCATAGCATTTTGGAAACTTTCCCAAAATCGAGAGGTGAAAATACTTCCTCGATCCGAGTTAATTTCCAAAGGAACACCATGGAGAGACACTATTCGGGAGATGTATAAGTCTGCCAGCTGACTAGCGGTTATGCTCTCACGAACAGGTAAGAAATGGGCTACTTTGGAAAGACGATCGACAACGACAAAGATAGCATTATTCCCTCTCTTGGTCCTGGGAAAACCGGTAATGAAATCCATACCAATTTTATCCCATTTCCATTCAGGAATAGCTAGGGGCTGAAGGGTGCCAGCAGGCCGTTGATGCTCTGCTTTTACACGACGACAGACATCGCAATTAGCAACATACTGAGCAATTTCTCTCTTCATCCTAGTCCACCAGAACCTCTGGCGTAGGTCCTGATACATCTTGGTACTACCCGGATGAATGGTGAGAGGAGATTCATGAGCCTCCTTAAGGATCAACTGCCGTAGATGCTGGTTCTTGGGAACCACTAAACGGTTCTCAAAGTACACAACACCATGATCATTTGTGGAGAAACAACTAGCACCTCCGCTAGCAATGTTCTCCTTGATCTTAGCTATTCCCTTATCTCGCTTCTGGGCAGCGATGATTTGATCCGTAAGAGTAGGTTTCGCCACCAAGGTGGAAAGAAATCCTTGAGGAACAATGTGAAGGTTAAGCTTCCAAAATTCCTCATGGAGAAGCGGTTGACTTTGTTGTAACATCAGGTTGTTACAATAAGATTTACGACTTAGTGCATCAGCCATGACGTTGGCTTTCCCTGGGGTGTAAGTTGTTCCTGAATCGAAATCTGTGATCAACTCGACCCAACGTCTTTGCCTGAGATTCAAATCCGGTTGGGTGAAGATGTACTTCAGACTTTGGTGATCAGTGAATATTTCGCAACGATTACCGAGGAGGTAATGTCGCCAGGTTTTAAGTGCATAGACTACAGCTGCAAGCTCTAGATCATGAGTAGGATAATTCTCCTCATGTGGGTGCAATTGCCGTGAGGCGTAAGCAATTACATGTCGATCTTGCATGAGAATACAGCCTAGTCCTTGTCGCGAGGCGTCGCAGTAGATAACAAAGTCCTTAGAGAAGTCTGGCGGTACCAGAACGGGAGCAGAAGTCAGGCGTCTTTTCAGTTCCTGAAAGCTATGCTCACATTGTGGAGTCCATTCAAACTTTTTATCCTTCTTAAGGAGTTCGGTTAGAGGTTTAGCAACTTTGGAGAAGTTCTCGACAAAGCAACGACAATAGCTCGCTAGGCCAAGGAAACTCCGAACTTGCTTGACCGATTCAGGTGGAGTCCAATTAAGGACGGCTTGAACTCGCTCAGGGTTAACAGCAATACCTTTACCAGATATTACATGACCCAGATAGGTCACTTATGACAACCAAAATTCACATTTGGAAAACTTGGCATAAAGGCGGTGCTCTCGAAGTTTCTTCAACACTAGCCTTAGATGTTCGGCATGTTCTTCCTCGTTCTTGGAGTAGATGAGTATATCATCTAGGTAAACCACGACGAATTTATCCAAATACTCCATGAAGATTGAGTTCATTAACCGAGAAAAGGTGGCTGGAGCATTGGTTAAACCGAAGGACATGACGGTGTACTCGTATTGGCCATAACGAGTAACAAAGGCCGTTTTAGGAATGTCCCCGTTTCTGATTTTGATTTGATGGTAGCCCAACCTCAAATCCATCTTGGAGAAGACTGAGGATCCAGCGAGCTGATCATACAGGTCGTTGATCCTGGGGAGCGGATATTTGTTCTTGATTGTGACCAAATTGACAGGTCGATAATCTACAACCATCCGGTCCGTACCATCCTTCTTCTTGACGAATAGGATGGGGCAAGCCCACGGAGATGAACTAGGTCGGATGAAACCCTTTTTCAAGGACTCATCGAGTTGTTTCTTAAGCTCGACTAGTTCTAGTGGTGCCATCTTATAGGGTCTTCTAGCAATCGGAACGGTTCCTGGAATGAGGTCTATTACGAACTCAACATCCCTGTCAGGTGGAACACCTGGCAATTCCTCTGGGAAAACATCCGGAAAGTCACGGACTACCGGGACGTCCTCAAGGTCTGGCAAAGGGCTGGCATTAAGAGAATATAACTGTCGCTTGGCTATTCGGGTCAAGACATTGACTATCTTCCCCGAAGTATGGGTAAGTTGAACAGTCCTAGAGAAGCAATCAATTTGGGCATGATGAACTGACATCCAGTCCATACCCAGAATGATATTAATATCTGAAGATTTAAGGGCTATCAAAGATGCGAGGAAAACAAGTCTGTCGACTTGGATTTCATTTCCATGGCTTACTCTAGAAGTTTGCCATTTGGATCCCGGAGTTTGAATTACCATAGAGGTTGGCATGTCACAGAATGCGATGTTATGCAAACGAGCATAATTTTCGGATATAAAAGAATGAGAGGCTCCTGTATCGAAAAGAACAGATGCCGGGTGGCAATTAACAAGAAGCGTACCAAGAACGACGTTGGGATCCTCTTGAGCTTCATCGGCAGAGATACAGTTGACATGGCCACGTGTAGCGGTGGCCGGCTTGGCGTGGAACACTTTCCCTGTCGGCTTGCCACGGCCAACAGCTTTAGCAGATTGGTTGGGGTTGGTCTGGGGACACTCACGCATATAGTGGACCAGATTCCCCACACTTGAAACAAGTCACGGAACTGGTACGTGGAGGAGCATTGTTGGTTGGACCACCATAGGGCTTGGCTGGTGCAGACTGTTGAACAGGGCGAGGCGCCTGGAAGATGGCCTCGGTGTGAACCTGGGTGGCAGGGCGGTGTTGGGCACCCACACGCGGCGCTTCTGAGGACCAGCACCGGATGAGGAACCCATGTCACGGCCATGCTTGCGTGTTGCGTCATAATCAGTCTGACCAGTTTCAGCACTGATGGCCTTGTTAACAAGTTTCTGAAAAGATGTGCACTCATGCAGACGGAGGTCGCGGCGAAGCTCAGGACTAAGCCCCTTACGGAACCTTGCTTGCTTCTTGGCATCGGTAGAAACTTCCTCAGTGGCATATCGTGCGAGGTTACCAAACTCCCTGCTGTAGGCATCCACAGAGAGTCGGCCCTGAGTGAAACTGCAAAATTCCTCACGTTTACGGTCCATGAGACCCTCCGGAATGTGATGTTCACGGAAAGCCTCGCTGAATTCAGCCCAAGTAGTGACATGGCCCGCTGGGCGCATAGCTCCATAATTCTCCCACCATAGACTGGCGGGGCCTTCAAGATGATATGCAGCAAAGGTGACCTTGTCAGCCTCCGCTACCAGCGCGGAACGCAGTTTGTGAGAAATACTGCGAAGCCAGTCATCAGCGTCGAGAGGCTCGACGGAGTGGTGGAACGTGGGTGGATGTAACTTGATGAAATCACCGAGTGACACCACGTTAGTCCTCTGATGGTGTGCTGTGTTCTGTTCAATACGCTCCAACAAACGGTTGGTCTCCCGCTTGTTTCTTTCGGCTTCCATCATAACCTCGGCTAGGGAAGGAGGATGAGGCAGATTTGCATTCCTGACTTCACTGCCTTCGGCCTGCTCTTGAGGAGCAGGGTTAGTGCGCGTGTTGACCATCCTAGGTAAACAAGACAATGATTTAGTCAGGATGATAAAATTCCGACATAGGATACAGAATGTAAGGAATAACTCGGAATGCAAGATGATCATCCGTATGACATGGTAGATACAGAAACTGCTTCTTTATTCCATCGTCATACACACCATACAGGGTTTAGTACAAGACCAAACAAGGTACTATTACGGTGAAAAGAGGATTACATCTCATCGGAGGCATTCCAAGCTCCTATACATTATTTTTCTACACCTCCGGAAGGCGATACAAACTAGGTCATATCCCACGAGTCACGCAGGACGATAGACGACACAGCTAACACGAACTAGTGATACTACCACTAACTCAGACCGATCCGTAGTAGTCCTCGTAGAAGTCACCTCCATAGCCTGGAAGCTCAACATGATCATCCGGAAACAGACGATCTCGCGGAGCTTGTGGACCATAGGGACTAGGATGAGGTCTTGGACCAACAGACGGTGGCCTGCGGGGACCGCGAGGTGGGGTGATGCCTCCTACATCACGCCAACCCATCACGTCTGGCAGAGCAGATCTCACAGGATAGAGATCGCGCATATCCGAATATCCAGCTTGCACCGCCGGTGCAAACCGAGTCAATGTGGCCCAATGGTCAGCACGGGTATTGAAGAGCTCTAACCTCAAGGCCCGATTTTCACGGTCCTTATCCTCGAGCATCTCAGCAGTAGTGCGAGTCCGTGAATCCTCCTGAGTGGGGTCAGCATAGATAGCCTGGAGATACCCTTGTGCTCCCGGAAGTGATCCTGGCATATACCGGAAATCAGAGTCCCGAAATAGGCCAGACCTGACTCGCATGATGGTCATCATAGAGTAGGCGGCGTCCTGCACAGCCATCTCAATAGTAACCCCGAGTCCATAGGAGCAGTGAAGGGGCTCGGTGGACCCAGGATAAGATGGAAATATCCTGACAGTGCAGAGATACTGGCTTTGATTAAAGTCTCGGAATTGCTCTTCGACCGTGTACTCAGGATACCAACGGTATCCAGCCTCAGTCATTACCCTGACCAACATGGTGGTATGACCGGGTACATCTAGGCATCGAGTCAGGTGAACCACTTGATTGAGGTCGCGAGTGGCCATCTGAAAGCACAATCATAATGCAAAGGCATTAGAATTTCTAGCAAAATTTCGGCAGCATAACAGCTGTAAATGCTCAAGAAGGATTTTGAGACATTTGACAAAGGATTTCATACACACTCAACATCATCATATCAAAGTTCTGAGTCCATCCTAACAACATAATGTGGTAGTAGAACTGAACTAGGCTTGTATCCATCAAACCTATAAGGTACTACTGATTAGTAACACGTGATCCTGATAGAGAGAATAGATCCTAATTCCTTAACCCCCGGTGGAAGAATAGACCGACTCAGATCAGAATGTCATAAGATAAAGGAGTAAAAAGAGCCTTACGTTCCAACCCACAAACAATTCCCCTACATATAACTAAAGAATTTCTAGACTCAACATCGACCAGTTTGGCTTGGAGAACCTACAGGCAGTCCGGCTCTGATGCCAACGCTGTCAGGACCCCGACTCGATGTCACATCGATCTAGCTCGTAACACCTCATATCACTTTGCGGCCTCACGCACGGTATCCCCACGGGTGTCGCCTTACCTTTGCCCGGGACCGTTTGCGCCTTTTGGCTCACGTATATGATAGTGTCGCTAGCATCCATATGATAAGGAGCCCGGGCTAACATGACTAGTCGTAAACCCAAAGTGGCACAGACTTACAGGGACAGGCATCCATGACCCAGCATTCGAACGTGTCGGTCATCAGCAAGTGGGTCCGGGCTGTAGCACTGGGCTAGCAGGACTCCGGTAAACCGGGCTGTAGCGGGCTAACAGGACTCCGGTACTCAATGCGTGACATTTCCCCGAAGGGACAGACACCGGAACGAAGAAGGACACATGCCGGCCAGCCTAAGTGTTCCAGAGCAGTAGCAAGCTACCATGGCTCAGTGGTAACACTAGGAGACATTTCCCGGTAAGAGAGGCTACTAAGGATAAACAACTAGATAGTCAGATCCCACACATACCAAGCATTTCAATCATACACACAATATGCTCGATATGTGCAAATACAACAAGGCATCACAACATGACTCTATGACACAAGTACTTTATTTAAGGCTCAGAGAGCCATACATAATCATACACACAGGTACGGGTCACACGACCCAGCATTCAAGTCATACAGTCATACAAACCAGCAGCGGAAGTAACTTGTCTGAGTACAGACAACTAGTAAAATAAAAGAGGCTTGGAAAGCCTAGCTATACTACGTGGTCCTTCACAAGCTCAGGATCACCACCTGGGCCTTAGCCTACTCATTGATGTCAACGTCTACGTAGAACCCATCAGAAGGGGTTGCAGCGTCTTCTGTAAAAATGTAAATTATAGCAACATGAGTACAAAGGTACTCAGCAAGACTTACATCAGATCCTACATACATGCATATTATCAAGAAGGGTTGGTGGAGTTATTGCAGCAAGCCAGCTTTGACTCTTGGCTAGGCTAACCTACGAGACTCCAACTTGAAATGGTTTTGCGCACACGAGTCCACTACTCACCACTTCAATACACTACCGAGGATCCACCTCCGTCTTCCTACGGAAGAGCCATCCTCGGCACTCACACTTATCTTGAGGCTTTTAGTAGTTTCCATTTACTTGTCTATGAACTGTATAGGCAACCAAGTAGTCCTTTACCGCGGACGCGGCTATTCGAATAGATCATGATAACCCTGCAGGGGTGTACTTCTTCATACATGTTTCCACCACTTAGCGTCTGCACACGACATGTGCTCGGCAGACTTCAAGCGAAAGCCGACGTGGGTGTAGACCACGACCTACCTAAACACCTAAGCCTCTAGTCCAGGTTTATCGCCTATCCAGGTTCCATCCGCAGGGAGTCCGGCCGAGGTTTCCCATACGGCCCCGAACGATGTGAACAGGGTTCCCGAGATACCTAACGGGTATTCGGTACACCCGGCCACGTACCTACCGCATCACAGCCCACCCCTACGGTCAGCGCTGTCCACGGCCTCCAGTAGGCTACAAACACCAGAAACTACTTGCAACTCCTGGACAGAGAGCTAGGGTGAATAAGAAGTCGAGCGGGGTCATATTTCAGGGCCCAATGCATGGTAGTAGCTGTATCTTAAATCACACATACAGATCTCAGTGCTTAAGGTCGGCTTCAATGAAACAACCCACCATGTACTCCTACATGGCCTCTCATCGATACCTTTACCAAATCGTGTTCACCACACCACTCTCATTACCGACATAATCATTTCACTCTAGCCATCACCCAGATGAACCAGACCTGACACGACTCTAAGCATAGCAGGCATAGCAAGGTAGGAACAACACATACATATGGCTCAATCAACTCCTACACATGCTAGTGGGTTTCATCTAGTTACTGTGGCAATGACAGGTCATGCAGAGGAAATGGGTTCAACTACCGTAGCACACAGCAGTTTGAAACGCGTTGTCTTAATGCAGTAAAAGAGAGCAGGAGCGAGAACATGGGATTGTATCGATATGATCAAATGGTTGGTTGCTTGCCTGATGGTTCGATGCACTGATACGGTTCTTCGTTAGGGTAATCACGGTACTCCTCGGGGGCAGAACCTGCCGCAAAGAACACCGATACACAACCATCACCAAACAATGTGCAACAATATGATGCATGCATGAAACATAGCAATATGAGTGTGTTGGGCTAATGCAACTAAGACCAGAAGGGTTTGAACCAATTTGAATCAAAGATTCAAATTTCAAACTCAAACATGGCCTTTTAAAGTGTTTTTCCTTGTTCTGCATTAAACATCAGGTTAACTTGTTTAATCATGCATGAAAATAGTACAGATGGATAGATTGGATTTTTCTGATCATTTTTCATATATAATTTGTCTGATTTGGAGTTACAGAATAAAAGTTATGAATTTTTGAAGTTTAAACTATATTCTGGAATTTCCTATATTAGATTAATTCCAGAAAATCAATTATTGCGTCAGCCTGACGTCAGTGTGACGTCAGCAGGTCAACGGAACACGTCCGGGTCAAACCTGACAGTGGGTCCCGCGTGTCAGTGTGATTAGATTAATTAAAGTTTAATTAAAACTAAACCTGTTTAATTAACAGGGCTGGGCCCCACCTGTCATTGACTCAGGGGAGTCAACCAGGGCCCACCCGTGGTCAAACCCGGGTCGGCTGCACCGGCGTTTAGCCGCCGGCGAGCCCGACGCGGCGGCGGAAGTGGTTTTGGCCGTTTCGGCCACCAAATGGGTCGCGGAGACCACCGGAGTGGAGCTGAGGACGAGCCGCAGCTCTTGGTGGAGTCCGTTGGGGTCGGGGTGGCCGGAGTTGGCGCCGGCGACGACTTTGGCGGCCACCGGGGTTCGGCCGAAGACGAACTTGACGCTAGAGGGGTCGGTGAGGCTCGGGGAGTGGCTAGCTAGGTGCTAAGTGACACGGTGAGCATGATGGACACCGTGGAGTGGTCGGAGGGTGACCGGGAGCACGTCGGCGACGAGCTCCACGGCGGTGGGTGCGGTTGAGCTCCGGGAGGTCGCTACACGGCTCGGGAGCAAGAACGGAAGGAGGGGAAGATGGCTAAGCTCACAGTGAGTGCGACGAAGCCCTTGGTGTGGCCGGAGATGGACCGGAGCGACGACGGCGTTGAAGGGGATCTCCGGCGACGGCGGTTCGGGCGAGGTCGTTGCGGTGGACTCGGGCGTTGCGAGCGCTCGGGGCTCGGCTTGCTCGATGGAGTGGACAGCGGCGGAGCTCCTGGACACGATGAGAGGACGCACGGGTGGCGGGGAGCACGGCTACGACGAAGGCACGGCGATGGTGGCGTCGGCCATGGCGGGGGAGCGCGAGGGGGAGGAGCTGGAGAGGAGAGGGGGTGTCTGGGGGGTTCGGGGGAGCGAGGGAGGCCGGTCCACGACGTCACCGGGCGCGGGGAGCGGCGAGGCGGCGAGCAGGTGCGTGGCGCGCGCTGCGGTCGCCGTCGGGCACCTGCCTGCCTGCCTGGCCGGCAAGCAGCTCGCTGGAGCGGCGCTGGGCTGGGCCGGCAGGTGGGCCGGGTGCTGGGCGCCAGGTAAGTTTTTCCATTTCTTTCTGTTTTCTGTTTTTTTAATACTTCTGCAACTTTGTTGAATTAAATAAAATACTTAGGCTACTCCTAAAATCACCAAACTACTCCTGGTCCATAGTTGGATTATTTCCAACATGAAACATTTTAGTTTGGAGATATTTGAGCATTTAAATATTTTATATAATTTTAAATGCCCAAATTCAAATATTTATGATTTAATTCAAAAACCCTAAGATGGCCTAGGAAAATGTGCACCACTTTTGGCAGAGGTTCTGAACCAAGACAAAAATGATGGGCATTTTAGAAGGGCATTTCAGGTTCATTGAAAAAGTTTTTAGTAAACCCTAGTTGGTTTCAGAGGGGACTGGGGGTTCTGTCATCCCCATTTCAGGTTTCTGGTGAAGGAATAAACATGATGCAACACTCTAATGCATGACTAGCTAGGGTGTGACACATTTCGATCATACCGAGTTCGCTGAGTTAATCTAGTTTTGAATCTTGGTGCAACAGATTAGAACTTTTTGGTCACACCGGTTTGCAATAACCGCTTGCGATTCTGCATCTCGGTGCCACCGAGTTGTTCCACTCGGTCACACCGATAGTGCCAGTATATATATATACCGACGTGTCAAATTTTGGAAATTCCTCCAAAACCTCTTCGCCCGCACGTGTCCTGCTCTGCCGCCTCGGGTCTCCGGATCGTCCTCTCATCGCCAGCGACCTCCTGCCGCTGGTCTTCACTATAGTCAACGGAAATCTTCACCATCATTGCCGCCATAGCGAGCTCATCGCCAAGTTAGGGTATGAGTTCGACACTTTGTGCATTCTTTTACCTTCGATTCGTAGCACAAAGAGAATGCCATGTTTCTTTTCAAGTATGAGTTCAATCTATCTAGAGAAAACATCCTTTAGACTAGAGTTGATTTGAAAATTTAGGGTTAGGTTTTCGCCGAACTCATCTCAGACCAACCGAATTGTAGAAATCGGTCTCACCGATTTAGCTTAGGCCATTGCACATGTGATTTTCGGTCTGACCGAAAATTGCAATTTGGTGTGACCGAGTTTAGGACTTTGTGAATCCCTAGCAATCTCGGAGTCATCGAACTGCGTCTCGGTCTGACCGATTCCACTAGTTTAGGCTCTAAAGTTGCTTCGGTGTCACCGAGTTTTACAAATCGGTAGCTCCGAAATGCTTTCTGTGGAAAAACTAAAACTAAGTTTTTGACTCATTCTTTTTGCAAAAATTCTGCACTTTATGATGCTCATCTACTCTATCTCATCTACAACTATTCACAGGGTCAGCTCTCAGTTTGCAGTGCAGTATGTCTGATCAGAGTGACAACCATAACAAGTCAGAGGAGCAGATGGACCTAATTGAGGGCACTAGTCCCTCTGGCAGCTTTGATGAGGGTAGCAGGAGCATACCAAGCAACCTGCCCAAGGCACAAACAAGGCAGAGAAAGAAGAAAACTTCAGGCTCTGAGGATGAGGACTTTGAGGTTGAAGAAGTCAGCTCAAAGAAGAAGGTTCTTAAGAAAGAGTATGCTGCTGCTCCTTCCACCAAGCCAGGACAACACAATAAGGCACCTGCCAAGAGAGTGCCAATGTCAAAGGCCTAGGAGTGAACACAAGAGATAATGGAATTAACTCTTGAGGCCAGAGAAGATGGAGATGGAAAGAAGAGAAAAGAAAGGGTCAGGAGAACTGTTGCAAGAGTGCTTGGAAATCCATCTATGAGGAGAGATTCTGCTAGTGAGGAGGAAGAAAAGGATGCTGCACCTCCTCCCAAGTCACAAAAGCTGATGGGGGATGCCATCAAGTCTGGGGCTGCACCTTTAAAGCCCAAGACTGCTCCCAAAGCTCCAGCTCAAGCCTCCAAGACTGCACCCAAGAGAAGCACCAGGAACATTCGTGCTGCAGAGAAGAACAAGGCCCCAGTGCCTGAAGTTGAAGAAGAAGAAGATGAAGCCCAAGTGCTCAGGAAACTCAAGCCAAAGATACTAGACCATGATGACAATCACCCAGTGGCTAAGAACATCAAAGAAAGAAAGAATGCAGGTCTCAGACTATGGAGACAAGCTGATCCATATGTTGTGAGGAGAAGGACTGTTGTGGACTATAGGTTTCATACCAAAGAACAACAAGATTTCTATGAGACAGTGTTGCTTTACAAGAAAGCCATTGTCTGTGATATGAAATGGGTTGATTGGAAGTATATTGATGCTAATGAAGGTCACTTTCCAGGAATGCATGAAAGCTTCAAGCTCAATGGAGTTGACAAGTTTGTGGGTCAAAAGTTGACCAAGTGGAATTATGAGCTCATTATGCAGTTCTACTCAACAACTCATTTTTATCCTATGGAAAGGTAGTCTGGATGACTGAAGGTACAAGGTACCAATCCTCTGTTGATGAGTGGGACAAGCTCATAAATGCCCCAAGGAAGCTGAGAAAGACATTGATGTCTATGATGAGAAGAAGAAGGATCACAACTCCATGGCCAATATGTACAAGGAGATAGCTGACAAAGCCTTGGAGACTCATAAGCTAGGCTCAGTGTACTACTTGATGTCTGGATTGGCCACAATGAACACTATTTTGAGGCACACCTTGTTGCCAAATCAGGAGATCACAGGATGATCAGAGGCCATTCCATTAATCTGCTTTAGCTCTTTGATTTGCCCAGAGATTCAAAGTCATGAGTCTGATTGTTGAGACAATCAAGAGAACAACTGCTGACCAGAAGAGGTCATGTGGGTATGCTCCACACATACAGATGTTTATTAACTCCAAGATTCCCAAAGGAGTATATTTGTTGGACAAAGAGCATCTGCACTTGAAGCCTGATTTTGAGGATAACACTGTTGTCATGACTGCTAAAGATCCAAAATCTCTAGAGGCTCAAGAGTAGAGACAGAAGGCAAAAGCTGAGAAGGCAACAAAGATGCCAAGTGCTAAAGAAGCTTCACAAGTGTTCCTCAAGTCAAAGCAATACCAACTTAGATATCTTATTCAAGCAACCTTGAGAATTGGGAAAGGATTGGCCACCCTGACTCAGAACCATGAGAGCTTGGAGAGGATCATTGAAACAAAATTCTATGATCTTGACTTGAAGGCGACTGAAATTCAAACAGCAGCTGAGGAGCTCTAGGAAGAAGCAAAAGAGAGGAAGGGGAAATCAATTACTGAAGTGTTTCACAGAGTGCCTAGGGCACATAGGTCTGCAGCAGTGCCAGTGCCTAACACTAGAGCTACAACATCTCAGCACCTGTAGCCATAGCTCCAGTTGCCCCTCCAGTGGCAACTCCACCATCTCCATGAACTTCAACAGATGCTTTCATCCTTGGAGTCCTCTCAACACCACCTCCTGAAGATCAAGCCTAGAGAGCCGCATAACACTATGCATTTTCAAGATTTTTGGTAACTTGTTGCCAAAGGGGGAGAAAGTGTATAGATCATAGGCTTTGGAGAGAGAGAGAGCTTTGCTTCTTTTTGCTACTTACTTTCTTTATTTGCTTGGTTGATACTTTATGTCTATGTGTGTCAGATACTTTGTATGGTCATGTGTTTGATCATATCATGCTTAATGCTTGTGCTTGGATGATGATATTCTCTATCCTTTATGTATGATCATTCACTTTGCCTTGGTGATGAGTGCTTGTTCTTATTTCTATCATTTTGAGTGCTCCACCAAGATGTATGTGACATGGAAGAGTAACCGATTATCCTAATTGGTTGTGCATTTGCATTCAAAAGAAAATTTTAAATAATGCACAAATTTAGGGGGAGCTCTTGCTTGTCACATACTTCTCAAAGCGACGACGTATTTCATTCTTATCATCATTTATCGAAGCTTTGATCTATATGTTGTCATCAATTACCAAAAAGGGGGAGATTTAAAGTGAAACTAATCCCTGGGTGGTTTTGGTAATTCTTAACAACATATATCTCATTGAACTAATGCTCTTTCAAGATGATCATTTCAGAAAGCTCAATGATTGGCATGGCATGGACTAGAGATGTGGACCCCTCAAAATGCTAAGGACACATATTGGCAACAAGCTCAAGACTCTACATTTTATTTTTAGTGATCCGAGATCACATTAAGTCCATAGGAAAGCTAATACTATTAAAAGGGGATGAGGTGTTGCTTAATGGCTTACTAGCTCAAAATGCTTCGGGATATGCTCCAAAACCCTCAATCACTATCTCATTTCCACATATGTCCTAAACCTCAAAGTCAAACTCGGCCCCATCAATTTGATCTATCCGGCGCCATCGAGTTCATTTGACATAGCCACTTCCACAAACCCTAATCAGTTCGGTTTCACCGATAGCGATCTCGGTCTCACCGAGATGGGATTGCAAACTCTCTATTTCCTTTGAAATGTTTCGGTCTCACCGAAATGAGCGATCAGTCCCACCGAGTTTGCAATGCAAACTCACTATTTCCTTTCGTAACATTTTGTTCCCATTGAAATGAGCGAATCGATCCCATCGATTCTGCCTGACCAACTCCCTGTGTGCCAATTACTGAAATCGGTCCCACCGAGTTCATGTGATCGGTCTCACCGAGATTACGTTATGCCCTAACCCTAGTGCATCGGTCCCACCGAGTTGATCATATCGGTCCCACCGAAAATCCTAACGTTCATATTTTGACCTAAATCGGTCTGATCGAGTTTTACCATTCGGCCTCAATGAGTTTGGGAATCTAGGTGTAACGGTTAGATTTTGTGTGGAGGCTATATATACCCCTCCACCCATTATTCATCCGTGAGGAAAGCTATCAGAACGTGCCTACACTTCCACTACTCATTTTCTGAGAGAGAACCACCTACTCATGTGCCGAGACCAAGACATTCCATTCCAACCACAAGAATCTTGATCTCTAGCCTTCCCCAAGTTGCTTTCCACTCGAATCATCTTTCCACCATTGCCAAATCTGTGAGAGAGAGTTGAGTGTTGGGGAGACTATCATTTGAAGCACAAGATCAAGGAGTTCATCATCAACACACCATCTATTACCTTTTGGAGAGTGGTGTCTCCTAGATTGGTTAGGTGTCACTTGGGAGCCTCCGTCAAGATTGTGGAGTTGAACCAAGAAGTTTGTAAGGGCAAGGAGATCGCCTACTTCATGAAGATCTACCCAAGTGAGGAAAGTCCTTCGTGGGCGATGGCCATGGTAGGATAGACAAGGTTGCTTCTTCGTGGACCCTTAGTGGGTGGAGCCCTCTATGGACTCGCGCAGCCGTTACCCTTCGTGGGTTGAAGTCTCCATCAACGTGGATGTACGATAGCACCACCTATCGAAACCACGCCAAAAATCTCTGTGTCAACATTGCGTTTGCTCCCTCCAAACTCCTCCCATTTACTTTCTTGCAAGTTGCATGCTTTACTTTCCGCTGCTCATATACTCTTTGCATACTTGCTTGAAGTGTATTATGATTGCTTGACTTGTGCTAGGTTGCTAAAATCTGCCAAGAATTAAAATTGGGAAAAGGCTAGGCTTTTATTTGGTCAAGTAGTCTAATCACCCCCCTCTAGACATTTTTTCGATCCTACAAGTGGTATCAGAGCTTTGGTCTCCATTTGCCTTGATCTCCATAGCTTTGGTGATCATAGCCTTGGTTTCACAACCAAGGAGAGTATGACGTCTAGCGAGGGAAATTACCACTATAGAGGTCCTTACTTTGATGGTACTAATTTTGTTAGTTGGAAACATAAGATGAAAATGCATATTCTTGGAGATAAGCCCGCCGTTTGGGCTATTGTGTGTATTGGTTTGCAAGGTGAATTCTTTGATGGGAGAGAACCAAATTGTGAAGCTACCGTAGAAGAATTGAATATGTTGCAATAAAATGCTCAAGCTTGCGATATCCTTTTCAACGGATTGTGCCCTAAAGAATTCAACAAAATTAGCCGTCTTGAGAATGCAAAGGAAATTTGGGATACTTTGATTGATATGCACGAAGGTACTGACTCCATCAAGGAATCCAAGTAGGATGTGCTTCAAATTGAACTTGAGAAGTTCAAAATGAAGGATGGTGAAGGTGTCGCTGAAATGTACTCTAGGCTTGCTCTCATCACAAATGAGATTGCCGGCTTAGGAAGTGAAGAGATGACCGACAAATTCATCATCAAAAAGATCTTGAGAGCCTTGGATGGAAAATAGGATACCGTGTGCACTTTGATCCAAATGATCCAAACTATAAAGATCTCAAGCCAACCGAAGTCATTGGAAGAATTGTTGCTCATGAGACGTCACTCAAGGATAAAGAAGAGCTTCACAACAAGTCTAGTGGTGCTTACAAAGCCTCATGTGATGCTCCTACATCATCAAGTGAGAAACAAGCCTTCAATGAAGAATTGAGCCTAATGGTGAAGAACTTCAACCAATTCTACAAGAGTAGAAGCAAGGAAAGAAGTTCCAAGTCAAGGCCCTACAATGACAAAAGATCTTCTAGTCATGAGCGAAATTGCTACAATTTTGGAAGACCCGGACACTACTCCAATGGGTGTACGACTCCATACAAAAGAAGAGAAGACTCACCTAAAAGGAGAAGCAAAAGGGAAAAATCACCTCCAAGAGAAAGAGGGAGTAGAGATGATTGCTATGAACGAAGATCCTCTTGAAGAAGCAAGAATTCGGAAAGGAAGGACAAGTCATCAAGGAGCTACAAAAAATGAAGACATCAAGCTCATGTTGGTGAATGGGTATCCGGCTCCGACTCCGACCACCACTCCGAGAGAATTTATCACTCCGACAACGAATATACCTAAGATGAAGGTGTTACCGGTCTATCACTTGTGTCAACCAACTCCTATGACATATTTGATTCACCAAATGAAGGAATTGGAAGATGCTTCATGGTGAAAGGCCCCAAGGTAACACACCCCGAATATGTTGATTTCAATAGTGATGAAGATGACTTTCTAGGTGATGATGATTTACTTGTTGACAACTCTAGTGATGAATACTATGATGAAAATGCTATTAATCATGCTAATCAAGATGAAACGAATGACAATGATAAGAAGGAGATTGAGCGTCTAACTAAAGAACTAAACACTCTTAAGTTAGCTCATGAAACTACTTTAGAAGATCATCGACAACTTTTAAAAACTCATGAGAAGCTATGCTTCGAGAAGCTCAATCTTGAGCAAGGACATGGGTTCTTAAAAGCCATTAATGATGATCTTCAGAAGAAAAGTTCTTCTTACGTTGCCAAGCGTTTACTCTTGTCCACATGCCACAAGTAAAATCTAGCAACAAGAACAAGAAAGATTCTTCATCTAGTAGTAACAATAATCATGCTAAATCCAATATTGTTGCTTCTAGTAGTTCTCTTGATTCCACTAATGGTTCTCTTAGCCAAGTTACACTTGAGCAAGAAAATAGCTTATTTAAGGGAATTATAGAGAAAGGTGTTTACAAGAGCCTTGCCAGTAGTAAGCAATTTGAGGAAATTGTACGCAAGCAAGGAAGGCACCGGAAGAATCAAGGTGTTGGTTTTTAACAAAAATGCAATGCCAATGGAGTTGAGTGGGAAGAAGATCAATACCCCAAGACGAAGTTTGCTTCTCAACAAGAGAAGTATGATCCTACTTCCATCAAGGGGACACAAGCACAAGATGATCTTCCACCACAAGACCACAAGCTAAAAGGCAAGGACAAGATCCAAGAGGAGATTGACGCAATTGAAGATGCTCCAAAGGCCTTGGTCAAGTGGGTTCTCAAGACTCACTACAAAAAAAGACACATCCGTGACATTTTGGGTTGAACGAAAAAAATTTATCATACTTATGACACTTCTATGACGATAATTGTGACGAAACCTGGTATCATCATAGATGTGGTGGGCTCCTACTTCTATGACAAAAAATCATGATAGAAAATGGGCTTTTTGTCCTGGGCGGGCTAGAGACGCAGCTGCATGAAATTCTTTGGGCCGTCCATGACGGAAAACACCGTGGTACATGCAAGGGCGAGGAAAATATCGGGGAGTTCCCGGTTACGGTGGGTGGTCGGGAACGAGCGATGCGCGTTTCTCTCGTATCGTACGCGCGTGGGTGTGAGGCGTTGGGCTCTAACTGAACCCGAGCGAGGCGTCGCCTAACTGAACCCGAGCGATTGCACTGCAAGCTACGCGTTACTGAACCCGAGCGATCGAGCGATTGCTTCACAACTGCTGCTAACTGAAGGTGATCGATGCTGCCTCTGGATGAACAGTGAGCGTTGCTGGGGGGGTTTGATGTCTACTATGCAACCTTTTCCTTGTAGACGTTGTTGGGCCTCCAAGTGTAGAGGTTTGTAGGATAGTAGAAAATTTCCCTCAAGTGGATGACCTAAGGTTTATCAATTCGTGGGAGGCGTAGCATGAAGATGGTCTCTCTCAAGCAACCCTGCAACCAAATAACAAAGAGTCTCTTGTGTCCCCAACACACCCAATACAATGGTAAATTGTATAGGTGCACTAGTTCAGCAAAGAGATGGTGATACAAGTGCAATATGGATGGTAGATATGAGTTTTGGTAATCTGAAATTATGAACGGTAACAAGTGGTAAAAGTGAGCATAAACGGTATTGCAATGCTAGGAAACAAGGCCTAGGGTTCATACTTTCACTAGTGCAAGTTCTCTCAACAATAATAACATAACTGGATCATATAACTATCCCTAAACATGCAACAAAGAGTCACTCCAAAGTCACTAATAGCGGAGAACAAACGAAGAGATTATTGTAGGGTACGAAACCACCTCAAAGTTATCCTTTCTGATCGATCTATTCAAGAGTCCGTAGTAAAATAACATGAGGCTATTCTTTCCGTTCGATCTATCATAGAGTTCGTACTAGAATAACACCTTAAGACACAAATCAACAAAAACCCTAATGTCACCTAGATACTCCAATGTCGCCTCAATTATCCGTGGGCATGATTATACGATACGCATCACACAATCTCAGATTCATCTATTCAACCAACACAAAGTACTTCAAAGAGTGCCCCAAAGTTTCTACCGGAGAGTTAAGACGAAAACGTGTGCCAACCCCTATGCATAAGTTCACAAGGTCACTGAACCCGCAAGTTGATCACCAAAACATACATCAAGTAGATCACGTGATATCCCATTGTCACCACAGATAAGCACAAGCAAGACATACATCAAGTGTTCTCAAATCCTTAAAGACTCAATCCGGTAAGATAACTTAAAATGGAAAAATCAATCCATTACAAGAGAGTAGAGGGGGAGAAACATCATAAGATCCAACTATAATAGCAAAGCTCGCGATACATCAAGATCGTGCCGAATCAAGAACACGAGGGAGAGAGAGATCAAACACATAGCTACTGGTACATACCCTCGGCCCCGAGGGTGAACTACTCCCTCCTCATCATGGAGAGTGCCGGGATGATGAAGATGGCCACCGGTGAGGGATCCCCCCTCCGGCAGGGTGCCGGAACAGGGTCCCGATTGGTTTTTGGTGGCTACAGAGGCTTGCGGTGGCAAAACTCCCGATCTAGGTTATTTTATGGAGGTTTCAGTATTTATAGGAATTTTTGGCGTAGGTCTCACACCAGGGGGGTCTCCGAGCTGTCCACGAGGCAGGGGGCGCGCCTAGGGGGGTGGGCTCGCCCCCCACCCTCGTGGGCAGCCCGGGACTCTCCTGGCCCAACTCTTTCACTCCAGGGGCTTCTTTTGGTCCACAAAAAATCATCAAAAATTGGCACGTCAATTGGACTCCGTTTGGTATTTGTTTTCTGTAGAACTCAAAAACAAGGAGAAAACAGAAACTGGCACTGAGCTCTAGGTTAATAGGTTAGTCCCAAAAATCATATAAAATATCATATAAATGCATATAAAACATCCTAGATGGATAATATAATAGCATGGAACAATCAAAATTTATAGATATGTTGGAGACGTATCAGGGTTGGATGAACAGTTCCCGGTGGGGGTTGGATGAATAGGACCCCGTGGTGTTGCTGCTGGATGAACAGGATCCCGATCGATTGAGCCGGTTGGGTGTGGATGAATAGGACCCCATGGACGGCTGGATGAACAGGACCCCCGTGGAGGGAAGGTTGAACAGTAGCCGGTGGAGGGCTGGTCGAACAGTAGCCGGTGGAGGGCTGGATGAACAGTAGCCCGTGGAGGGGTGGTTGAACAGGAGCCTGTGGAGAGGGCTAGTTGAACAGTAGCCTGTGGAGTAGCGCGCGGTGGAGGCTGGATGAACAGGAGCCCGTGGATGAACAGTCGCAGGGGGAGGCTGGAGGAGGTCGACGGTGGATGAACAGTAGCCCGTGGAGGCTGGAGGAGGTCGACGGTGGAGATGAACAGTATCCCATGGAGTCCCGTTTTGTGGTACACCACTCCCCTCCCAATGAACAGGACCCCCGTTTTGACCGTAGCGCTCCAACGCAAGTCTGTTTCCTCCGTTTTGCGGTACGCCACACCCCTCCCGATCAACAGGACCCCGTTTTGACCGTAGGAGGTCCAACAGAAGTCCTTTTCCTCCATTTTGCGGTACGCCAGACCCCTCCCGATGAACATGATCCAGTTTCGAACATGGCCAGTCGAACACAAGGCCGTTTACTCTATTCTGCGGTACGCCAGGCCTCATTTCCATCGGCTGTTCCGTCCAAGCCGGTTGGCTCCCACACATTCCGTTGCCTCCCGATGAACACGACACAATCCGTTGCCTCCCCATGAACACGATGACGATGTAGTTTCTCCGTTCCCACCCAGCCATGTACACGAGCCCTAGCCGTACGTATGCGCGAGTAGGCGTTCGAGACCCCGCCCGTATGTATGTACGTGGCCGTATTTACTTTCTTGCACCCTGGCTGTTGTACGTACGTGTACATGCTACGTGCGTGCCTCTACTACGACATGTGCGCGCCTACATCGACCAGTATGTACATACACGTTCACGACCAGAATGACAACGCTACGTACACTTTGACCAGGTGGGTCCCGACTATCATGCACTTCCTTGCGTGTGAAGATGTAGCTGGTGGGTCCCAGCTGTCAGGGGGCGACTCATTTTTTGCCCGTAATATGGAAGCACTTCCTTGCGTGCGAAGCTGTAACTGGTGGGTCCCAGCAGTCAGGGGGGAAACGGTTTTTCGCAAAATACGGTGGCCCGTCCGGTGGGTCCCTGCTGTCAGGTGGAGGAATATTATTTTGCGCATAATAAGGAGGCACTTCCTTGCAGCCGCCGTGGACCCAGCTGTCAGCCTCTCCACGCATGGTACTCTTTTGATGGAAGTCGTTCCTTGACCACGTTGATCACGCCGTACTGAGAGCACCGGGGTGATGGACGACGACGAGGACTAGGAAGGGGACGACGTGGAGCCGGAGAAGACACGACAGCGGAAGCCTGCACAGAGAGGAGTACGAGGGTTCACTGGTTCGGCTGCGGCGTGAGGCTGCTGTTGCCGCAGGGCCTGGCCAGCGGTGGGAATAGTAGGGGGTGGTGAGGCCTCCGCGGCAACACAGCCGGCCATGGGAGGCAGGAGCATGCGGCACGACCGACGCTGCTTTGGGCGGCTGGAGCAAGAAGACTAGAGGTTGAATAAGCACTACGGCCGTTGGATGGACATCGTACGGTCACTGGAGCTAGAATCATTCATATTGACTAAGTTGACAAAGCTTTTCGTTCCCGTCAACTTAGTAGGCCCATAAGTCAGCCTCCCACCATGGTGGGTCCCAGCTAGCAGGGGGAGTATTCATTTTTTTGTGATAAGGAGGCACTTTCGGTGGGTCCGAGCTGACAGCGGGGGGACGTTTTTTTTTCACGAAATATGGTGGCCCATCTAGTGGGTCCCAGCAGTCAGGGGGGAAACGTTTTTTTGCGAAATACGGTGGCTCGTCTGGTGGGTCCCTGCTGTCAGGTGGAGGAATAATTATTTTGCGCGTAATAAGGAGGCACTTCCTTGCGGCTGTCATGGACCCAGCTGTCAGCCTCTCCACGTATAGTACTCTTCCGATGGAAGTCGGTCATTGACCACATTGACCGCGCCGCGCAGAGAGCACCACGGCAGTGGACGACGACGAGGCCTAGGAAGGGGACGACGTGGAGCCGGGAAAGACGCGGTAGTGGATGCCCACGCGGAGAGGAGTACGAGGGTTCATTGGTTCAACTGCGATGTGAGGCTGTCGTCGCCGTAGAATAACAGGGGGTGTGGGTGAGTGGGGGGATGGCCTGGCCAATGGTGGGAGTAGTAGGGGGCGGTGAGGCCTCCACGGCAGTACAGCCGGCCACGGGAGGCATGAGCAGGCGGCACGACCGGCGCTGCTTTGGGCGGCTGGAGCAAGAAGACCAGAGGTTGAAGAAGCACTATGGCCATTGGATGGACATTGTACGGTCACTGGAGCTAGAATCATTCATATTGACTAAGTTGACAAAGCCCCCCCGTCCCCGTCAACTTAGTAGGCCCACACGTCAGCCTCCCACTATGGTGGGTCCCAGCTAGCAGGAGGTATTCATTTTTTGTGCGTAATAAGGAGGCACTTCCTTGCGTGCAAAGATATAGCTGGTGGGTCTGACCTGTCAGCGGGGGGGGGGGGGCATTTTTTTCACAAACTACAGAGGCCCTTCTGGTGGGTCCTAGCTGTCAGGTGGAGGAATCATTATTTTGCGCGTAATAAGGAGGCATTTCCTTGCGTGCAGCCGTGGACCCAGCTATCAGCCTCTCCACGTACAGTCCACTTCCAATGGATGTTGTTCATTAACCATGTTGACTAGGCCGTGCCGAGAGTACCAGGGCAGTGGACGACGGCGAGGCCTAGGAAGGGAACGACACAGAGCCAGGGAAGACTCGGCAGTTGTTTCCGACATGGAGGGGAGTACGAGGGTTTAATGGTTCGTCTGCCATCCCCGGAGAATAACAGCAGGTGTGGGTGAGTAGTGGGATGGCTAGGCCAGCGATGGGAGTACGGTGGGGCAGTGAGGCCTGCGCAGCAGTATAGCCGGCCGCGGGAGGAGGGAGCAGGCAGTCCCTCCGGTGCTTGTTTGAGCGGCTGGAGCAGGAGGAGCAGAGATTGAAGAAGCACGACAACCACTGGATGGACATCTAACAGTCACTGCTCTCGTGTGCTAACTAAGTTGACACAGCGTTGCGTGTGCGTCAATCTTTTTTTAGGAAAGCATACACGTCAACCTGTAGTAGGCGCACAAGTCAGCCTCAAATCTTTGAAAAACAGCATACAAGCCATCTGCCATTATTTCTAATAATGTACAGCCCATTTGCTAATTCTTAAGAAATTTTTTGGAGCCCATCTTCTTTTTATTAGCATTACACCCCATATTGTGGCCATGGTTAAAAATTATACGAAATTTTGCATATTTCGATGCGGCCAACTGTTTTTAATCCCGAAATATCGATTCACATTCAAACTATTTTGAAAAATAATTTATAGAAATATAAAATCCAAATAATTGTCCACGCATAAAAATCAATGGAATTCAAATCTTGTAATAAAAAAATTGAAACTAATTCCCGGTGATGTGTTTTAAAAATGTACAGCCGATTTCTGGGCAAACCGAACGAAACTCTCCTCGTCTTGAAAGATTTGCAGCCCAGGCTGATAAAGCAAGTAGGCCTCGTTTGGGTATTTCTTTTAAAAAATAGAACTGGGCTAGCCATTTTTAGCAAGAAAAAAACACAACTGGGCTCATGATGTGGTAAACATAAATAAAACCCTGGCTAGACGGGCCATAGCCCCCGCACAGCCCCGTTGTTACCCCGATCCGTCGCTAAAACTAGTATAAATAACAACTGCTTGTTCCTTAAAAAAACTGCGTGATTGATACGTCTCCAATGTATCTACTTTTCCAAACACTTTTGCCCTTGTTTTGGACTCTAACTTGCATGATTTGAATGAAACTAACCCGGACTGACGCTGTTTTCAGCAGAATTGCCATGGTGTTGTTTATTGTGCAAAAAACAGAAGTTCTCGGAATGACCTGAAAATCCACGGAGATAACTTTTGGAAAATATAAAAAATACTGGCGAAAGAATCAAGGCCAGGGGGCCACACCCTGTCCACGAGGGTGGGGGGTGCGCCCTCCCCCCTGGGCGCGCCCCCTGTCTTGAGGGCCCCCTGATGCTCCACTGACCTCAACTCCAACTCCATATATTCCATTTCACGGAGAAAAAAATCAGAGAGAAAGTTCCATCACGTTTTACAATATGGAGCCGCCACCAAGCCCTAATCTCTCTCGAGAGGGCTGATCTGGAGTCTATTCGGGGCTCCGAAGAGGGTGATTCATCACCATCGTCATCATCAACCATCCTCCATCACCAATTTCATGATGCTCACCATCGTGCGTGAGTAATTCCATCATAGGCTTGCTGGACGGGCAATGGGTACCCGCTACCCGCGAACCCGGCGGGTAAAAACCCTATTAGGGTAAGGGTTTGGGAAGAAAAATTACCCATGGGTTTATAAATGGGACAAAAACTATACCCATCGGGTAAGCCGGGTACGGGTATGAGACGGCAATACCCATACCCGCATACCCGCGTACCCGTATGCTTATTCATTATGATAGGTAGGCCCTAAATGTCAGTCACTAAAAACATCAAAACCCTAACTAAACCCAGCCGAGGCGGCAGCCAGCGGACCAACGGCCAACGCCCAGGCCAATCAGTCCACTCCCCCTCGATCCCAATTCCCAAATCCCTCCCCGATACCCCAACCCACCCCCGCGCCATCACTCCAGAACCCCCCCCCTCTATCTCTCTCGCCACAAACCCTAGAGAGGAGGAACCACAAGTCGCCGCCGCTGCCTGCAGCGACGCGACCGGCCACCTCCCTCCTCTCGTCCTCTCCTCCCTCTACCTCCTGTCCTCGACGCAACCTCCACGCGAGACCTGCAGCTCCTCTTGTCGCCATCTCCCTCCATGTCCTAGCACCTCCAGCCGCCATGGCGCTCGACTAGGAGGACGCTGAGGAGGCGCTTCACTCCAGTGCGGATCCAACTCTGGTGGACGGGGATGGATTTGAAGAAGGCAACGACAGTGGGTCTCGTGTGCCGACGCCTTCTCCTACCTCCAAGCCCGTGCGTCTTCAGCCACCATCAACAGGGTAGGTTCCTGGGCGCAGCTCCACTGTTCCCGGTTGCAAGGTGGGGCATGGCCGTGGTGGTGCTAGTGCTACACCTGCAACAGCGGCGAGAAGGGCAGCAAATCCAGCAGCAAAGCATCCAATTTGGTGAAGAGTTTCACCTTTTTTTTACTGTGTTGATTAGATCTATTGTTGAATGAGTGAATGTGTTCATTAGATTTAGCCGATCTGTTAATGCATGCTTGAGTATGTTGAATAGTTAATTGATCTGTTGTTGAATGATTGAATGTGTTCAGTACATTAACCGATCTGTTAATGAATACAAGAAGAAAGAATATTAATGAATGCTTGCCATCTATTTTTGGATGCTTGCTGTTAATGCTTGCCATCTAGTGAATACAAACAAGAAGAAATAAGAAAGTTGTTAATGATCTGCCATCTAGTGAATGCTTGATGTTAATGCTTGCTGTTATACACTTCTGATTTTTTAAATTAACTAATGTGTATCATACTTGTGTTTGGATGCCTATTCTTGTTGTGCAGTGATACAAACAATGGCCAAGTAGATGAGTCCATGCATGACACGAGTCGCACAACAACACCAATGGATGAAGATGGAGATCATGTTATTGTCTCAGATGATGAAGAAGAGGATGATGTCGAAGAGGTGGAGGTGCTACCTTCTAAACGCAAGCTCACATCTAAGGTTTGGTTGGAAATGAAGAAGATGAGGATCAATGGTGAATGGAAGGCCAAGTGTAATTGGTGTCACAAGGTACTTACCGCAGGATCGAGGAATGGAACTAAGCATCTTCGTTTGCATCTTGATATTTGCACTCTTAAGAAGTTGAACACCAAGGGAGGTAAAACTTTGAGTCAATCCTCATTGAAGGTGTGTGCGGAAGAGGATGGGAAAGTGAGCATGGAGAGCTATACTTTTGATCAAGATTATGCTAGAGGTGAGCTTGGCAACATGTTGGTGTTGCATGATTATCCCTTGTCTATGGTAGACCATGTTGGTTTTAGGAGATTTGTTGCTGCCCTTCAGCCGTTATTCAAGCTTCATACAAGAAATACTATCCGGTAAATATGCTATGTATTTATTTCCTGCTTTTTTACTTCTTCATGTTTCTTCTTTGCCATTACTAAATAACATGAATCTGTCTATTTTCTTTTGTTTTGTAGAGGTGATATTGTGGGAAGATACAAAATGGAAAGGAAGAAGGCCATCGAGTACATGAGTATGATCCAATCAAGGGTTGCTATCACCACTGATATGTGGACCTCTGACAGCCAAAAGAAGGGATATATGGCTATCACAGCCCATTTCATTGATGAGTCGTGGAGGCTAAGGAACATACTCATGAGGTATATTGTAGTGAAAGCATTAAATATTGTGGGTTTCCTATTTTCAGCTTTTGCCAACTCTCAAACTGTGTGTATGTGTGCATATTGTAGGTTTATTTATGTTCCTGCACCACATAATGCGGCTGCTATAGCTCGGATGCTTCATGAGTCTGTGGTGGAATGGATCTTGATGAGAAGCTCTTGACCGTGACGGTTGATAATTGCAACGTCAACGACAAGGCAGTTGAGGAGATTGTGGGCAAAATAGGGAAAAATAAGCTTCTTTGTGAAGGTACTCTACTTCACATGCGCTGTTCTGCACATATTCTGAATTTGATAGTGAAGGATGGCTTAGATGTCATGAAATCAGCTATAGAAAACATCCGTGAAAGTGTGGCATATTGGACTGCCTCACCAAAAAGGGTGGAACAATTTGAGGAAATGGCCAAGTATAAGAAAGTTAAAATAACAAGGGGTTGAAACTTGATTGCAAGACTAGGTGGAACTCTACTTTCATAATGCTTGATATTGCTTTACCTTATAGACTTGTGTTTGAACGTGCAAAAGAAAAGGATAAGCAATATGAGTGTCTTCCTAGTGCTGAAGATTGGGCTTTTGCTAAAGAAGTTGTAGGGAGACTCAAATTGTTCTATGAAATAACCGAGCTATTTTCTGGAACTGATTATGTGACTGCCAATGTTTACTTCCCTAAGATATGTGAAATTAAAATGAAAATGAGGCAGTGGGAAACTTCTAGCAATGAGATTATCCAAAAAATTACAAAAAGCATGACTGAAAAATTTGATAAGTATTGGAGTGACATTCAAGCTCTAATGGCTATAGCTACCCTTCTTGACCCTCGATACAAGAAGCAAATGTTGGTAGCTTGCTTTGCCATGCTCCATGGAATTGAGCCATCTTCTTATGAATGCATTGAAAAAGTTGATGACATAGTTGCTAGTTTGCATTCATTATTGGAGGAGTATGAAGTGGAAAATGAGGCATGTACACCAGATGATGAATCTATGATGACCACAATGAAAGCTCCTGCAATCATGAGTGTATTTCAGAACATTGTAGCTCAGCAAATGCCTGCAATAGCTAGACTTCAAGGTGAAATAGAGCAGTACTTGACTGATGGTTTAGTGCCTTACATTGAAAAGTTCAATGTGCTGGATTGGTGGAAGGTGGCTGGAACAAGGTATCCAACCTTAAGGAAAGTAGCAAGAGACATATTTGCTATTCCCGTAACAACAGTTGCTTCAGAGTCAGCCTTTAGTATAAGTGGCAGAAAGCTCAATGATCATAGAAGCTGACTTACACCTTATATGGTGGAGGTTTTAATGTGCTCGCAAGATTGGCTTTGAAACAAGTACAAAGGTGACAAAATAGTGCACTTCATTAATATTTTCTCTTGCTGAAATGTTGTTGACGTTTGTCTACTTTTGTAGATGCTCACACAACAGAAACTAGCTTCTGGACTTGTCTTCAAGATATTCAAGAAGGGATGCAGGTTAGTACTTGGTAGTACTTAAGAATTCAAATCAAACATATTTTGTATTCTTGTTATGATGTATCTTATTACTACTATAGAATTGCACATCAAAGATATCTTGTATTCATGTTATCTTCTATTCTTGTTATCTTAGTAGTACATAAGAATTGCAAACAAAATATAGCTTGTACTCATTACTCTCAAGTTCTCATGTCTTGCAATTTATATGTCCCATACTAGGAATTGATGCTTTGAGATGTCAAGGCTAGTCAAGGCTCATGAAGTGGAGAGAAGATGAAAGCAAGTCAAGTTGGTCTGGACCGTTCGGTTTCATGTTGGAGATGTCAGATGTTGAACCTATTTGTGTGTTGAGATGTTGAACTTATTTGTGTGTTGAACCTATTTACCATTTGTGTGTTGAACCTATTTGCGGTCTACGAACTTATTTGTGTGTCGAACTTTGTGGTTGAAATGACTATGTGTGTGCTGAAATATTTCCAAGTGCTGAAACTTGACATATGTGCTGAAATTCTGAAACTATTGTTCAAGTGCTAAAACTTGACATGTTTATGTGCTGAAATGCTCGAATACATGTGCTGATATATGTATGCGTGTGTTCAGATGATGTAATATACATGCTGAAATGTGGTATATACTAATATAAATGCTGAAATGTGGTATGTACATGCTGATTGCTGAAAGTACATGGCAAAATTTTATTTGAAAGGTGACCCAGATGGGTATGGGTTACCCGCGGGTATTACGCGCACCCGGCCGGGTACGGGTATGGGAAAGATATGATACCTAGGGTGCGGGTACGGGTTTGGGCAGAAAAAAATGGGACGGGTGAGGGTTTGGGCAAGCATTACCCGCACCCGAACCTTGCGGGTGCCATGAGGAGTGATGGGTTGGATGAGATTTACCATGTAATCAAGTTAGTTTTGTTAGGGTTTCATCCCTAGTATCCACTATGTTCTAAGATTGATGTTGCTATGACTTTGCTATGCTTAATGCTTGTCACTAGGGTCTGAGTGCCATGATTTCAGATCTGAACCTATTATGTTTTCATGAATATATGTGAGTTCTTGATCCTATCTTGCAAGTCTATAGTCACCTATTCTGTGTTATGATCCGACAACCCCGAAGTGACAATAATCGGGATACTTCTCGGTGATGACCATAGTTTGATGAGTTCATGTATTCATTATGTGCTAATGCTTTGTTCCGGTTCTCTATTAAAAGGAGGCCTTAATATCCCTTAGTTTCCACTAGGACCCCGCTGCCACGGGAGGGTAGGACAAAAGATGTCATGCAAGTTCTTTTCCATAAGCACGTATGACTATATTCGGAATACATGCCTACATTACATTGATGAACTGGAGCTAGTTCTGTATCACCCTATGTTATAGCTATTACATGAGGAATCACATCTGACATAATTATCCATCATTGATCCAATGCCTACGAGCTTTTCACATATTGTGCTTCGCTTATTTACTTTTCCGTTGCTACTGTTACAACTACTACAAAACTGCTATCTTTACTTTTGCCACTGTTACCATTACTATCATACTACTTTGCTACTAAATACTTTGCTGCAGATACTAAGTTATCCAGGTGTGGTTGAATTGACAACTCAACTGTTAATACTTAAGAATATTCTTTGGTTCCCCTTGTGTCGAATCAATAAATTTGGGTTGAATACTCTACCGTCGAAAGCTGTTGCGATCCCCTACACTTGTGGGTTATCAAGACTATTTTCTGGCGCCATTGCCGGGGAGCATAGCTCTATTCTTTGAGTCACTTGGGATTTATATCTGTTGATCACTATGAGGAACTTGAAAGACGAAAGAACTAAGATTTTCCCCTCAACTACAAGGGGAGGTAAGGAACTGCCATCTAGCTCCGCACTAGATTCTCCTTCTGTTTTGAGTAAGCTTGCGACACCTAAACCTGCTACTGCTATGAATTTTGATATGTCGCATGTTATTGATGATGCCACTTCTGATATGCATGATACTTATGATGAAACTCCTTCTGTGCGTGATACTACTTTGCCATTAGGTGCATTTCTTGATGAACAACTTGCTAGGGTTAGAGAGAATGAAATTATTGAAGATGCTATTATTGATGATAGTGATGATGAAAGTTCTCCCCCTAATTATGAATTACCTGTTGTTCCTGAGGGTTATGTTATGGATGAGGAAGCTGCTAGAGCTATTTTTGCTTGCAAAGATAGATATGATCTTAAGAAGTTATTAGCTAAATGGAAGCAACAATCTCTTAATGCTAGAATGAAACTTGACCCCGCTTTTGCTACTTCACCTATCTGCGTTACTGATAAGGATTATGAATTCTCTGTTGATCCTGAAATAATTACTTTGGTTGAATCTGATCCTTTTTATGGCTATGAATCTGAAACTGTTGTGGCACATCTTACCAAGTTAAATGATATAGCCACCCTGTTTACTAATGATGAGAAGTCTCGCTATTATTATATCCTTAAGATATTTCCATTCTCATTAAAGGGTGATGCTAAAACTTGGTTTAATTCTCTTGATCCTTGTTGTGTGCGTAGTCCCTAGGATATGATTTATTACTTCTCTGCTAAATATTTCCCTGCTCATAAGAAACAAGCTGCCTTGCGGGAAATATATAATTTTGTGCAAATCAAAGAAGAAAGTCTCCCACAAGCTTGGGGGAAGCTTCTCCGGTTACTTCATGCTTTGCCTAATCATCCTCTTAAGAAAAATGAAATACTTGATATCTTTTATAATGGACTAACTGATGCTTCCAAGGACTACTTGGATAGTTGTGCTGGTTGTGTTTTCAGGGAAAGAACAGTCGACCAAGCTGAATTACTATTGATAATATGTTGACTAATGAAAATAATTGGACTCTTCCTAAGCCAATTCCTAAGGCAATCCCTGAGCCAATTGAGCCAACTCCTGAGCCTATTCCTAAACCAACTCCGAAGAAGAGCGGTGTTCTATTTCTCAGTCCTGAAGATATGCAAGAGGCAAAGAAATTAATGAAATAAAAAGGTATTAAAGCTGAAGATGTTAAGAATTTACCACCTATTGAAGAAATACAAGGTATTAATATACCGCATGTCGAAGAAACACATTGTCTTGATAACCCGACACAGGTAGTAAGGGTAAATTCTCTCTATAGATATGATAAAGTTGAAACCCCGTTACTAAATTTCATAACCCGTGCTTAGATGAATTTGATGACTTTATGGCTAGGCAAGAAAGTTTTAATGCTTATGTTGGTAGAGAATTAAAGAATAATGCTTTCGAGATAGGACACCTGAGTGATTATATGGCTAGAGTTAAAGGTGAACTTAAAATCATTAGCAAATACGCTTCTATGGTTACCACTCAAGCTGAGCAAGTACTTAAAGCTCAAAGTGATTTGCTCGATGAATTAAATAATAAACAAGATTTTTCTGTTAGAGTGGCTACTAGAACTGGTAGAATGACTCAGGAACCTGTGTATCCTGAAGGCCATCCTAAGAGAATCGAGCAGGATTCTCAGAGAAATAATTTAGAGGCACCTAGTTCTTCCAAAAAGAAGAAAAAGAAAAATGATAGGACTTTGCATGCTTCTAGTGAACGTGTTGTAGACACACCTGAGAATCCCAATGATATTTCTATTTCTGATGCTGAAACACAATCAGGTGATGAACATGAACCTAGTGATAATATTAATGATAATGTTCATGTTGATGCTCAACCTAGCAAAAATAATGATGTAGACATTGAACCTGCAGTTGATCTTGATAACCCACAATCAAAGAATCAACGTTATGATAAAAGAGATTTTGTTGCTAGGAAGCACGGTAGAGAGAGAGAACCATGGGTTCAGAAACCCATGCCCTTTCCTCCTAAACCATCCAAGACAAAGGACGATGATGATTTTGAGTGCTTTGCTGAAATGATTAGACCTATCTTCTTATGTACGCGCTTAATTGATATGCTTAAAGTAAATCCTTATGCTAAATACATGAAGGATGTCATTACAAATAAAAGAAAGATACCGGAAGCTGAAATTTTCACCATGCTTGCTAATTACACTTTTAAAGGTGGAATACCAAAGAAACTTGGAGATCCAGGGGTGCCAACTATACCATGCTCCATTAAAAGAAACTATGTTAAAACTGCTTTATGTGATCTTGGAGCCGGTGTTAGTGTTATGCCTCTCTCTTTATATCGTAGACTTGAATTGAATAAGTTGACACCTACTGAAATATCTTTGCAAATGGCTAATAAATCAACTGCTATACCCGTCGGTATTTGTGAGGATGTGCCTGTTGTGGTTGCAAATGTCACTATCTTAACGTACTTTGTTATTCTTGATATTCCCGAGGACAATAGTATGTCGATTATTCTTGGTACACCCTTTTTGAATACTGTAGGGGCTGTTATTGATTGAAACAAAGGCAATGTCACTTTTCATGTTAATGGTAATGAGCATACGATACACTTTCCTAGGAAACAACCTCAAGTTCATAGCATCAATTCTATTGGAAAAAGTCCAACTATTATTATTGGAGGTTTTGAATTTCCTCTTCCTACTGTCAAGAAAAAGTATGATATTCTTATTGTTGGGGATGTTCATGTCCCAGTTGAGGTAACTTAGTGTTATTAGAAATTTCTCCAGTTCCGTGTTATTCGGAATGAGTTTGTTAACAAGAATTGATCAACCTTGTTAGTGGATTCATTTTGATGATCATGAGATGGATGAAACTAGAAGGCACAACCTTCTGTACCCTCTTTTTACTTTCTGTTATTTAGATTAAATAAAAGCAAAAATAGTATTATCTGTCTGTTTTCTGAATTATACGTGCAATAAAAAAAATATCCCGAAAATAAAAGTGCTCCAAATGCCCTGCAAATTTAGTATGATTTTTATGGAATATTTGAGGATTTTAGGCACTGAAAACACTGCAGGGGGCAAGCACCTGGCCACGAGGGTGGAGGGCGCTCCCACACCCCTTGGGCGTGCCCCCTATCTCTGGGCCCACGGTGGCCCCCTCCACTTATTCCTGCACCCACACACTCCATCTTCTTCCCAAAAAATTCCCCATCCATCTCAAGCATGAGTTCTAGCTCATTTTGCTGCGAATTTCGATCTCCTTGCTCAAAGCTCCATTCACAAAACTGCTTTGGGAGATTGTTGCTTGGTTTGTGACTCCTCCATTGGTCCAATTAGTTTTTGTTCTAGTGCTTTATTCATTGCAACTTTTTGCTGCATAGGTGACCCTGTTCTTGAGCTTGCATGTTAAATTTATGAGGTCCCAAGTAATTCTAATCCATGATATAGGCTCTAGGCACTTGTAGGAGTAGTTGCTACCAATCTTGTTTAGTTATATTCACTTTTATTTTGAAGTTACTAAAAATTTCAGAAATTTCCAGAGAATGATAAGGAGATTTTTGAGGGGCTCTTCTAGCCGAGGCTCCCAGGATAAACAAGCTAAAGAGAAGGAAAAGGCCAAGTATAATCTTCCTTGCATGGCGGAAGTACGGCCGTGTGAATGGCCCTGTGATAATTTCTTGAGAGAAGCCGGGATTTATGAAGACTTTTATTCTTTGATTGAAAATGCGGGCCTCACCAACTTCCTCGACGACTAGATTGATCAGTATCTCTTACTCACCAATACTTTCATGCAAAACTTTTATTACTATCCTAAGAATACACCCCCTTCAGTATCATTTCATTTATATGATGAATTCAATGAAATGTCTTTACGTAATTTTTGCACGGTATGTAGAATACCCTTTGAGGGCAGATTAGATGAACCACATCGTAAAGATGTGGATGGCTTAGTTAACACCATTAGTTTAGGGGATCCAAAGAACGGTTCCGATGCGAGAATCTCTAGCATACACTTTCCTGTTTTACGCTACTTTGCCTTATTTGCTAGTCGATGCTTAATTGGTCATGGAAATAGTGGAAACTTCAGTGTTCCTGATATTATTATTCTATTCCATGCCTTGTTTGGTGATAATAGTTTTAGTATGGGGGCCGTTATTGCTAAACGGCTAAGCCTGAACCGTACAAAAGACCCCATCTTTGGAGGTATCTATGTTGCACGTCTTGCTAAACATTTTGAGATACCTATTAGGCACCATGATAAAGAGGAGACAATATTGCCTCCTTACCTTTTAGATTACAGGAGCATGGTAGCACATGAGTTTATTGTTCACAATGATGATAAGATGCTCCTGTATAACTTGAGATTTAATAAGAAACACAATGAGATTATTATCCTACCCACGCCTCTGTTGTTTGATTTGACTGAAGTTAATTATCTTGTCTCGCCAGAAGCGGTGGACGCTCATCGAGGCCAAGCATCCGCTCCAGAGCCTGAGCCAGAACCTCTACTGGACCCTTATCGTTCATCATCTTACCAGTGGGATCCGGAGGAGATGGCCAGCTAGTGGTACCCTGATGACACTCCTCAGTACACCGAGGAGAGTAGCCGTTATCCTTGGCAATAGACCAACTTAGGCCAAAAGCCTAAGCTTGGGGGAGTACGTATTTCTCACCAACTTTACATTCATGTTCACACATTATTCTAGTTGTCAGTGCTCATACTCTTTCATTGTATTATCCATGCTAGTTTAATTTCTTTTTCTAGCTTTCTTCTTGTGTGTTTGATAAACCTTAAGAAAAACCAAAAAATTAGTTAGTTTAATTTCCATGCTTGTAGTAGAAATTAAAATGAAAACCCCAAAAGATTTCTCGTTCTTCTTCTTGCTTGTTGGGAGATTTCCCGTGTAAATAGTTTTATTTCTTTTCTTTCCTTTGGGGGTCGAGAGTAGAAGACCATATTGAAAATGTTTAGTGTCTCTCATATGCATGATTGTTTATTTAACTTGGAGCCCATTTTACTTTGTCTTCTCTCTCGAGTTGAATGCTTGCAGATTCCAGCTTAGTCCAATGCACGTGCACTATTATTGTTATACACACCGTTTGGTCGTGCAAGTGAAAGGCAATAATGACGATATATGATGGACTGATTGAGATGAGAAAAGATGGTATGAACTCGACCTCTTTTGTTTTTGTAAATATGATGAGTTCATCGTTCCTGATTAATCTTATCATGAAGTAAACATATTTGCAATGACATTTAGAGATTATAGTTGCTTGTGCCATGCTTAATTAGCTATGAGTTATTATGGTTTACCTTGCATGCCAACATGCTATTAAAATGATTATGATGTGGTATGATGGGATGGTATCCTCCTTTGAATGAATTGAGTGACTCGACTTGGCACATGCACTACAAAAAAAATACACTTCCGTGATGATACATGTTTGTCACAGTAGGTCGCGTTTTTTGTCATGCATGTACATCCATGACAAATTTATGACAGAATCAAGATAGTCATACCTGTGCTGTCATAGAAGTGTTCCATGACATTACCAAAATTATCATCACGAAAGTGTCCACTTCCATGACGATAAATCACGCGTCATAGAAGTTCTTTCGTCAAGGGTGACCGACACGTGGCATCCACCGTAACAGAACGCCGTTAAGCTATCGGGTCGGGTTTTGGATGTGATAACCCGTTAACAGCCCCGACCAATGGGGATTTTCCACGTGTAAAATCATCATTGGCTGGAGGAGACACATGTCAGGTCCGCGTTGGCATAGGTGTCACTCACCCAATGGGCGAGACGCGCCTATGATATGTTGGCACGTGGACCGGCCCATCAAGTTTAAATGGGCTGGCCCAACTAAAGGCCCACAAGATTTTGCGGACAATAATGGGCCGGCCTAGCTAAAGGCCCACGAGATTTTGCGGACCATAATGGGCTGGCCCAGCTAAAGGCCCACAAGATTTTGCGAGCCATAATGGGCCGGCCCAGGTAAAGGCCCATAAGATTTTTGTGTGCCATAATGGGCCGGCCGAGGTAAAGGCCCACAAAATTCTTGCAGATCATAATGGGCCGGCCCAGCTAAAGGCCCACGATATTTCGCCGACAATAATGGGCCGGCCCAGTTGTAGGCCCACAAGATTTTGAGGACCCTAGTAGATCGGCCCATTAACTGGCTGCCATGTTTTGGGCCAAATGCCGGCCCATGTTTGATCCGGTCCATTAATGGTCTACCACATTCCGGGCCTAATAATGGCCCATATGAGATCCGGCCCGTTAAAAGTCTCCCACGTTCTGGGCCAAATCACGGCCCAGATCAGGTCTGACCCTTTAAGAGGCTTTGGGCTCAATTATGGCCCATATCAGATTCGGCCCGTTAACTGGACGCTATGATTTTGGGCCCACTTGCTAAAGGCCCATTTAGTAATTCGTCCTGATATTAGTTTTGGCCTATTAAGGGCCGGTTTAATGTTTCGGCCCTATATTAATTTCGGCCTTTTAAAAGCCCGTCATGTAGTTGGGCCTAACTACAGCCCGGTTTGCATCCGGCCTGCTCGCAGCCAATATCTGATTGGGCCAAACAAGGACCGAGACAACTTTGGCCTGTTAAAAGCCCGCGATTTGATTCGCACAATCATGGGCCGGGGTCCATTTTGGGCTGCTGCCGGCCAATGAGCTATTCGGCACGTTTCAGTCCAAACTTACTTCTCAGCCTCCTAGTGAAAAGAGGGCCGGGGGTTACTCGGCCTATTAAAGGCCTGAATCTACTAGTGGGCCAGTTTGACGGGGCCCCTGATGCGGATCATACATCATGATTGCATGATGGCCCGATTATGTACCGTAATTTTATGGTTTGGCCGGTTTACTGCGAAGACAGGATATATATACAGTAAAATAACTGCAGCATCGTGAATAAGAAAAAACCTAGACTATAAAATAAAGAAATTACAGCATATTACATCCATTGGGCATCAAAGTTCGCCACTATGATAATAAAGCACAAGCAGATAACATATTACATACACTGGGCATCAAAGATCGCCACCAGTGCAAATAAACACGCCGACAAAATAATATACAAAACTGACAACAATTCAATAGAGTTCAAGAAAGGTTAGCCCTGCTGGGGAGCTGCAGCGCAAGCAACTGAGCAAGATGATGAGACTGCGCTTGTTCAACACTTATATCTTCCTCACTCTGAAAGATAAACAAGCAGACAGATGACACATTTTGCGCATAAAAGTATGAGTGCTGACAATTCATCACATTTCTTACTGACGAATAAAGTGACACAGTTTAAAATTGCATTAACACAATATGGTATTGTTCAGGTCAAGAGATGGCAGGAAATGACATTGTGAAGGAGTTGGCAGCTTCACGACACCACTGGATTACAGATCAAGAACTCATGAGTATCAATGGTTAGTGTGCTGTCAATTTATACCATTTCAGATTGGCAAATAAAGAGACGGTTTAAATAATAATAGAATGATATGACATTGTTCATAGTTAAGACATTGCAGAATATGACATTGTGCTGTAGTGGGTAGGTTCACCACACCACTGGATTACGGATGAAGAACAGAAGCATACATGGAGTGCAAAAGAAGATCACTTGCTATGTATAGTTTAATTTACATGGTATGAAGAAGGAACTTGGTTGTACAACTGAAAACTTGAATTGAGAAAGGACAAACTTTTGTTTATGAACTACATAATAAACTTTAAACAAGCAATTTGATGCAAACACCAAAAATAAACAGCTGTTGCAGTCATGCCTAACCAAATATATACAACAAAGTTTGAAGGCTTGAGATGGACAAACTTACATTATTGGTGAAGACAGGCTCTATAAAGGCCTTGTCCTT